>NW_025746360.1:52500-77500 GCF_021184085.1 Oncorhynchus gorbuscha
ATTCCAGAAAATTATGTCATGGCTTTAGAATATTCTGATAGGCTAATTGACATAATTTGAGTCAATTGGAGGTGTACCTGTGGATGTATTTCAAGGCCTACCTTCATACTCAGTGCCTCTTTGCTTGACATCAGGGGAAAATCAAAATAAATCAGCCAAGACCTCAGAAAAAAAATTGTAGACCTCCACAAGTCTGGTTCATCCTTGGGAGCAATTTCCAAATGCCTGAAGGTACCACGTTCATCTGTAGAAACGATAGTACACAAGTATAAACACCATGGGACCACGCAGCCGTCATACCGCTCAGGAAGGAGACTCGTTCTGTCTCCTAGAGATGAATGTACTTTGGAGCTAAAAGTGCAAATCAATCCCAGAACAACAGCAAAGGACCTTGTGACGATGCTGGAGCAAACAGGTACAAAAGTATCTATATCCACAGTAAAACGAGTCCTATATCAACATAACCTGAAAGGCCGCTCAGCAAGGAAGAAGCCACTGCTCCAAAACTGCCATAAAAAAGCCAGACCACGGTTTGCAACTGCACATGGGGACAACGATTGTACTTTTTGGAGAAATGTACTCTGGTCTGATGAATCAAAAATAGAACTGTTTGTCCATAATGACCATCATTATGTTTGGAGGAAAAAGGGGGAGGCTTGCAAGCCGAAGAACCCCATCTCAAACGTGAAGCACAGGGGTGGCAGCATCATGTTGTGGGGGTGCTTTGCTGCAGGAGGGGCTGGTGCACTTCACAAAATAGATGGCATCATGAGGAGGGAAATTATGTGAAGCAACTTCCAAATAAACAATGACTCCAAACATACTTCCAAAGTTGTGGCAAAATGGCTTAAGGACAACTAAGTCAAGGTATTGGAGTGGCCATCACAAAGCCCTGACCTCAATTACCATAGAAAATGTGTGGGCAGAACTGAAAAAGCGTGTGTGAGCAAGGAGGCCTTCAAACCTGACTCAGTTACACCAGCTCTGTCAGGAGGAATGGGCCAAAGTTCACCCTACTTATTCGGGGAAGCTTGTGGAAGGCTACCCAAAACGATTGACCAAAGTTAAACAATTTGAAGGCAATGCTACCAAATACTAATTGAGTGTATATAAACTTCTGAACCACTGGGAATGTGATGAAAGATATAAAAGCTGAAAAACATAATTCTCTCTACTATTATTCTGAGATTTCACATTCTTAAAATAAAGCGGTGATCTTAACTGACCTAAAATAGAGAATTCTTACTAGGATTAAATGTCAGGAATTGTGGAAAAACTGAGTTTAAATGTATTTGGCTAAGGTGTATGTAATCTTCCGACTTCAACTGTACATATGAAATCCACCATCATGTCCTCTCTCTCCTACTATCGCCTGGAGCCAGCTTGTTACCCTTAGGATATCCCCCTACCCCAGTGTGGTAGACTGTGCTCTGATCACAGAGTAATGTTGGGGTTCTAGAAGGAAATCCCACAGATCTGTCTGATACAACATTCTGAATGATCACAGAACAGTCATAAAACATACTGTCACAGACTGTTTTTGATACTGCTGCTTAGCTATCCATGTTCTGACAGACACACACACAGACACACGCAGACACGCACACAGACACACGCAGACACACACACGCACACACACACACACACACACACACACACACACACACACACACACACACACACACACACACACACACACACACACACACACACACACACACACACACACACACACACACACACACACACACACACACACACACACACACACACACACACACACACACACACACACACATCTATATATTCGTCTTCATGCCAGTCTGCCAGTCTGAGTAGTGGCTGTTCTGTGTTATTGAGGCGCCCTCCTGTGGCACAATATGACACTGCATTTATTTTCTTTCAGCTTAACTCTCTCTCTCGCACACACACATGGACGCACACACACGGACGCACACACATGGACACACACACACACATGCTGAATTCTCTAGTAAGGATTTGTCCGACTCAACCAGCCAGAACACTTCCAATACAACTGCGCCATTGAAATGGTCCAGTGTTTGTATAACGTGTATCTGGATGACATGAACATTGAAATGGTCCAGTGTTTGTATAACGTGTATCTGGATGACATGAACATTGAAATGGTCCAGTGTTTGTATAACGTGTATCTGGATGACATGAACATTGAAATGGTCCAGTGTTTGTATAACGTGTATCTGGATGACACGAACAACAATAACGGCTCAGTTTGTTGTGATGTTGATATAATAAAGGAGTCATTCATAATGATATGTCAGGTAATAACATTCAGTATGAATACCTGGTGATGAATTGGGATATCATACCATCTGAACGGCACAGTGTGGGTGTGTCAGTGTGTGTAAAACTAGTGCCGTCCTGCGTGGTGTGTGTCTGCTTACAGGGCTGAGGAGAGGAGAGGAGGCGAGATGACAGTGCCCTGATGCTCTGTCCTTCCTGCTGGATGCTAGAGGCCATTTTGTTCCTGATCTCACAGAGAGAGAGACAGGTCTCGGCCAATGACAGCTCAGGTCTGGCTAGGATCGGGCCAATGACAGCTCAGCTTGGCAGAAA
This sequence comes from Oncorhynchus gorbuscha, assembly GCF_021184085.1. Classification (NCBI taxonomy): domain Eukaryota; kingdom Metazoa; phylum Chordata; class Actinopteri; order Salmoniformes; family Salmonidae; genus Oncorhynchus; species Oncorhynchus gorbuscha. Next base: position 55,099 of record NW_025746360.1, read on the forward strand.
ACACCGAAACACTCAGTCTGGGTGGGAGGGATAGAGTGAGTGTCGTTTCTCTCTCTCTCTGCCTACTGGCTGCCTGCTCCTTCTCTCCCTCTATCTGCTCCCTCTCTCCCCTATCACCTCTCTTTCCTCCCACTTTCTCTCTCCCTTCCCTCTCTGCCAACCTCCCTCCCTCTCTCTCCCCCATCCCTCTCCTCCCTTCTCTCTTGTTGTGCAACCCTCCCTCTTAAAAGAACAGGCTGAGAGAGGCTTTGTGAGGTTGCTGTTGTGCAACCCCCTCTCTCTGTCTCTCTCCCTATCTACCTCTCTCGCTCTCGCTCTCTACGCCTCTCTCTCTCTACACCTCTCTCTCTCTGCTCTCTCTCTCTCTACGCCTCTCTCTCTCTCTGCTCTCTCTCTACGCCTCTCTCTACGCCTCTCTCTCTCTACACCTCTTTCTCTCTGTTCTCTCTCTCTACGCCTCTCTCTCTCTCTGCTCTCTCTCTCTGCTCTCTCTCTCTACGCCTCTCTCTCTGCTCTCTCTCTCTACACCTCTCTCTCTCTACACCTCTCTCTCTCTGCTCTCTCTCTCTGCTCTCTCTCTCTCTCTCTGCTCTCTCTCTCTCTCTCTGCTCTCTCTCTCTCTGCTCTCTCTCTCTCTACGCCTCTCTCTCTCTCTGCTCTCTCTCTCTCTCTGCTCTCTGTTTCTGCTTTAACTCATTTTTCCTGCTAATCAAGAACGTACCATGTGACTTTCTGCATGAGAGGGCACAGTCCTCCCGTCCTCCCTTACTCGCTCTATCCCTCCCTCATTCCCTTCCTCCCTTCGCGCTGTGCACCCAGCGTGTGCCAGCAATAAGTGGAGTCAGAGAGGAGGGTGGGAGAAAGGACAGAGAGAGATATGGTTCGGAAGAACAGGCAGAAGGAGAGAGAACGAGGGAATAAGAGAGAGGCCAGAATGATTAGATAGGTAGAAAGAGAGAGAGTATAGTATATTACTGAGGAGGTGCTAGATAGAGAGAGAGTATAGTATATTACTGAGGAGGTGCTAGGTAGAGAGAGAGTATAGTATATTACTGAGGAGGTGCTAGGTAGAGAGAGAGTATAGTATATTACTGAGGAGGTGCTAGGTAGAGAGAGAGTATAGTATATTACTGAGGAGGTGCTAGGTAGAGAGAGTATAGTATATTACTGAGGAGGTGCTAGGTAGAGAGGGAGTAGAGTATATTACTGAGGAGGTGCTAGGTAGAGAGAGAGTAGAGTATATTACTGAGGAGGTGCTAGGTAGAGAGAGAGAGTAGAGTATATTACTGAGGAGGTGCTAGGTAGAGAGGGAGAGAGTAGAGTATATTACTGAGGAGGTGCTAGGTAGAGAGAGAGAGAGTAGAGTATATTACTGAGGAGGTGCTAGGTAGAGAGAGAGAGAGTAGAGTATATTACTGAGGAGGTGCTAGGTAGAGAGAGTATAGTATATTACTGAGGAGGTGCTAGGTAGAGAGAGAGTATAGTATATTACTGAGGAGGTGCTAGGTAGAGAGAGAGTATAGTATATTACTGAGGAGGTGTTAGGTAGAGAGAGAGTATAGTATATTACTGAGGAGGTGCTAGGTAGAAAGATGGAGAGTATAGTATATTACTGAGGAGGTGCTAGGTAGAGAGAGAGTATAGTATATTACTGAGGAGGTGCTAGGTAGAAAGATGGAGAGTATAGTATATTACTGAGGAGGTGCTAGGTAGAGAGAGAGTATAGTATATTACTGAGGAGGTTCTAGGTAGAGAGAGTATAGTATATTACTGAGGAGGTGCTAGGTAGAGAGAGAGTATAGTATATTACTGAGGAGGTGCTAGGTAGAGAGAGAGTATAGTATATTACTGAGGAGGTGCTAGGTAGAGAGAGAGTATAGTATATTACTGAGGAGGAGCTAGGTAGAGAGAGAGTATAGTATATTACTGAGGAGGTGCTAGGTAGAGAGAGAGTATAGTATATTACTGAGGAGGTGCTAGGTAGAGAGAGAGTATAGTATATTACTGGGGAGGTGCTAGGTAGAGAGAGTATAGTATATTACTGAGGAGGTGCTAGGTAGAGAGAGAGAGTATAGTATATTACTGAGGAGGTGCTAGGTAGAGAGAGAGTATAGTATATTACTGAGGAGGTGCTAGGTAGAGAGAGAGTATAGTATATTACTGAGGAGGTGCTAGGTAGAGAGAGAGAGTATAGTATATTACTGAGGAGGTGCTAGGTAGAGAGAGAGAGTATAGTATATTACTGAGGAGGTGCTAGGTAGAGAGAGAGTATAGTATATTACTGAGGAGGTGCTAGGTAGAGAGTATAGTATATTAGAGGAGGTGTATAGTATATTACTGAGGAGGTGCTAGGTAGAGAGAGAGTATAGTATATTACTGAGGAGGTGCTAGGTAGAGAGAGAGTATAGTATATTACTGAGGAGGTGCTAGGTAGAGAGAGAGTATAGTATATTACTGAGGAGGTGCTAGGTAGAGAGAGAGTATAGTATATTACTGAGGAGGTGCTAGGTAGAGAGAGAGTATAGTATATTACTGAGGAGGTGCTAGGTAGAGAGAGAGTATAGTATATTACTGAGGAGGTGCTAGGTAGAGAGAGAGTATAGTATATTACTGAGGAGGTGCTAGGTAGAGAGAGAGTATAGTATATTACTGAGGAGGTGCTAGGTAGAGAGAGAGTATAGTATATTACTGAGGAGGTGCTAGGTAGAGAGAGAGTATAGTATATCACTGAGGAGGTGCTAGGTAGAGAGAGTATAGTATATTACTGAGGAGGTGCTAGGTAGAGAGAGAGTATAGTATATTACTGAGGAGGTGCTAGGTAGAGAGAGAGTATAGTATATTACTGAGGAGGTGCTAGGTAGAGAGAGAGTATAGTATATTACTGAGGAGGTGCTAGGTAGAGAGAGAGTATAGTATATTACTGAGGAGGTGCTAGATAGTAAGAGAGTATAGTATATTACTGAGGAGGTGCTAGGTAGAGAGAGAGTATAGTATATTACTGAGGAGGTGCTAGGTAGAGAGAGAGTATAGTATATTACTGAGGAGGTACTAGATAGTAAGAGAGTATAGTATATTACTGAGGAGGTGCTAGATAGTAAGAGAGTATAGTATATTACTGAGGAGGTGCTAGGTAGAGAGAGAGTATAGTATATTACTGAGGAGGTGCTAGGTAGAGAGAGAGTATAGTATATTACTGAGGAGGTGCTAGATAGTAAGAGAGTATAGTATATTACTGAGGAGGTGCTAGATAGTAAGAGAGTATAGTATATTACTGAGGAGGTGCTAGGTAGAGAGAGTATAGTATATTACTGAGGAGGTGCTAGGTAGAGACAGAGTATAGTATATTACTGAGGAGGTGCTAGGTAGAGAGAGAGTATAGTATATTACTGAGGAGGTGCTAGGTAGAGAGAGTATAGTATATTACTGAGGAGGTGCTAGGTAGAGACAGAGTATAGTATATTACTGAGGAGGTGCTAGGTAGAGAGAGAGTATAGTATATTACTGAGGAGGTGCTAGGTAGAGAGAGTATAGTATATTACTGAGGAGGTGCTAGGTAGAAAGAGAGTATAGTATATTACTGAGGAGGTGCTAGGTAGAGAGAGTATAGTATATTACTGAGGAGGTGCTAGGTAGAGAGAGTATAGTATATTACTGAGGAGGTGCTAGGTAGAAAGAGAGTATAGTATATTACTGAGGAGGTGCTAGGTAGAGAGAGTATAGTATATTACTGAGGAGGTGCTAGGTAGAGAGAGTATAGTATATTACTGAGGAGGTGCTAGGTAGAGGGAGAGTATAGTATATTACTGAGGAGGTGCCAGATAGAGAGAGAGACAGAGTATAGTATATTACTGAGGAGGTGCTAGGTAGAGAGAGAGTATAGTATATTACTGAGGAGGTGCTAGGTAGAGAGAGAGACAGAGTATAGTATATTGCTGAGGAGGTGCCAGGTAAAGAGAGAGTATAGTATATTACTGGGGAGGTGCTAGGTAGAGAGAGAGTATAGTATATTGCTGAGGAGGTGCTAGGTAGAGAGAGAGTATAGTATATTACTGAGGAGGTGCCAGATAGAGAGAGAGACAGAGTATAGTATATTACTGAGGAGGTGCTAGGTAGAGAGAGAGTATAGTATATTACTGAGGAGGTGCTAGGTAGAGAGAGAGACAGAGTATAGTATATTGCTGAGGAGGTGCCAGGTAAAGAGAGAGTATAGTATATTACTGAGGAGGTGCTAGGTAGAGAGAGAGTATAGTATATTACTGAGGAGGTGCTAGGTAGAGAGAGAGTAAAGTATATTACTGAGGAGGTGCTAGGTAGAAAGAGAGTAGAGTATATTTCTGAGGAGGTGCTAGCTAGAGAGAGAGTATAGTATATTACTGAGGAGGTGCTAGGTAGAAAGAGAGTAGAGTATATTACTGAGGAGGTGCTAGGTAGAAAGAGAGTAGAGTATATTACTGAGGAGGTGCAAGGTAGAGAGAGAGTATAGTATATTACTGAGGAGGTGCTAGGTAGAGAGAGAGTATAGTATATTACTGAGGAGGTGCTAGGTAGAGAGAGAGTATAGTATATTACTGAGGAGGTGCTAGGTAGAGAGAGAGTATAGTATATTACTGAGGAGGTGCTAGGTAGAGAGAGAGACAGAGTATAGTATATTGCTGAGGAGGTGCCAGGTAAAGAGAGAGTATAGTATATTACTGAGGAGGTGCTAGGTAGAGAGAGAGTATAGTATATTACTGAGGAGGTGCTAGGTAGAGAGAGAGTATAGTATATTGCTGAGGAGGTGCCAGGTAAAGAGAGAGTATAGTATATTACTGAGGAGGTGCTAGGTAGAGAGAGAGTATAGTATATTACTGAGGAGGTGCTAGGTAGAGAGAGAGACAGAGTATAGTATATTGCTGAGGAGGTGCCAGGTAAAGAGAGAGTATAGTATATTACTGAGGAGGTGCTAGGTAGAGAGAGAGTATAGTATATTACTGAGGAGGTGCTAGGTAGAGAGAGAGTATAGTATATTACTGAGGAGGTGCTAGGTAGAAAGAGAGTAGAGTATATTACTGAGGAGGTGCTAGCTAGAGAGAGAGTATAGTATATTACTGAGGAGGTGCTAGGTAGAGAGAGTATAGTATATTACTGAGGAGGTGCTAGGTAGAGAGAGAGAGTATAGTATATTACTGAGGAGGTGCTAGGTAGAGAGAGAGTATAGTATATTACTGAGGAGGTGCTAGGTAGAGAGAGAGAGAGAGTATAGTATATTACTGAGGAGGTGCTAGGTAGAGAGAGAGTATAGTATATTACTGAGGAGGTGCTAGGTAGAAAGAGAGTAGAGTATATTACTAAGGAGGTGCTAGGTAGAGAGAGAGAGTATAGTATATTACTGAGGAGGTGCTAGGTAGAGAGAGAGAGTATAGTATATTACTGAGGAGGTGCTAGGTAGAAAGAGAGTAGAGTATATTACTGAGGAGGTGCTAGGTAGAAAGATGGAGAGTATAGTATATTACTGAGGTGGTGCTAGGCAGAGAGAGAGTATAGTATATTACTGAGGTGGTGCTAGGCAGAGAGAGAGTAAAGTATATTACTGAGGAGGTGCTAGGTAGAAAGATGGAGAGTATAGTATATTACTGAGGTGGTGCTAGGCAGAGAGAGAGTATAGTATATTACTGAGGAGGTGCTAGGTAGAGAGAGAGAGTATAGTATATTACTGAGGTGGTGCTAGGCAGAGAGAGAGTAAAGTATATTACTGAGGAGGTGCTAGGTAGAAAGATGGAGAGTATAGTATATTACTGAGGTGGTGCTAGGTAGAGAGAGAGTATAGTATATTACTGAGGAGGTGCTAGGTAGAGAGAGAGTATAGTATATTACTGAGGAGGTGCTAGGTAGAGAGAGAGTATAGTATATTACTGAGGAGGTGCTAGGTAGAAATATGGAGAGTATAGTATATTACTGAGGTGGTGCTAGGTAGAGAGAGAGTATAGTATATTACTGAGGAGGTGCTAGGTAGAGAGAGAGTATAGTATATTACTGAGGAGGTGCTAGGTAGAGAGAGAGTATAGTATATTACTGAGGAGGTGCTAGGTAGAAAGATGGAGAGTATAGTATATTACTGAGGTGGTGCTAGGTAGAGAGAGAGTATAGTATATTACTGAGGAGGTGCTAGGTAGAGAGAGAGTATAGTATATTACTGAGGAGGTGCTAGGTAGAAAGATGGAGAGTATAGTATATTACTGAGGAGGTGCTAGGTAGAAAGAGAGAGAGTATAGTATATTACTGAGGAGGTGCTAGGTAGAAAGAGAGAGAGTATAGTATATTACTGAGGAGGTGCTAAGTAGAAAGAGAGTATAGTATAGTGCTGAGGAGGTGCCAGGTAGAAAGAGAGTATTGTATAGTGTTTTACTGAGGAGGTGCTAGATAGATAGAGAGTATAGTATATTACAGAGGAGGTGCTAGGTAGAGAGAGAGAGAGTATAGTACATTACTGAGGAGGTGCCAGGTAGAGAGAGAGAGAATAGTATATTGCTGAGGAGGTGCTAGGTAGAGAGAGAGAGTATAGTATATTACTGAGGAGGTGCTAGGTAGAAAGAGAGTAGAGTATATTACTAAGGAGGTGCTAGGTAGAGAGAGAGAGTATAGTATATTACTGAGGAGGTGCTAGGTAGAGAGAGTATAGTATATTACTGAGGAGGTGCTAGGTAGAATGAGAGTAGAGTATATTACTGAGGAGGTGCTAGGTAGAAAGATGGAGAGTATAGTATATTACTGAGGTGGTGCTAGGCAGAGAGAGAGTAAAGTATATTACTGAGGAGGTGCTAGGTAGAAAGATGGAGAGTATAGTATATTACTGAGGTGGTGCTAGGTAGAGAGAGAGTATAGTATATTACTGAGGAGGTGCTAGGTAGAGAGAGAGTATAGTATATTACTGAGGAGGTGCTAGGTAGAGAGAGAGTATAGTATATTACTGAGGAGGTGCTAGGTAGAAAGAGAGTAGAGTATATTACTAAGGAGGTGCTAGGTAGAGAGAGAGAGTATAGTATATTACTGATGAGGTGCTAGGTAGAGAGAGTATAGTATATTACTGAGGAGGTGCTAGGTAGAATGAGAGTAGAGTATATTACTGAGGAGGTGCTAGGTAGAAAGATGGAGAGTATAGTATATTACTGAGGTGGTGCTAGGCAGAGAGAGAGTAAAGTATATTACTGAGGAGGTGCTAGGTAGAAAGATGGAGAGTATAGTATATTACTGAGGTGGTGCTAGGCAGAGAGAGAGTATAGTATATTACTGAGGAGGTGCTAGGTAGAGAGAGAGAGTATAGTATATTACTGAGGTGGTGCTAGGCAGAGAGAGAGTAAAGTATATTACTGAGGAGGTGCTAGGTAGAAAGATGGAGAGTATAGTATATTACTGAGGTGGTGCTAGGTAGAGAGAGAGTATAGTATATTACTGAGGAGGTGCTAGGTAGAGAGAGAGTATAGTATATTACTAAGGAGGTGCTAGGTAGAGAGAGAGAGTATAGTATATTACTGAGGAGGTGCTAGGTAGAGAGAGAGAGTATAGTATATTACTGAGGAGGTGCTAGGTAGAAAGAGAGTAGAGTATATTACTGAGGAGGTGCTAGGTAGAAAGAGAGTATAGTATATTACTGAGGAGGTGCTAGGTAGAAAGATGGAGAGTATAGTATATTACCGCGGAGGTGCTAGGTAGAGAGAGAGTATAGTATATTGCTGAGGAGGTGCTAGGTAGAGAGAGAGAGTATAGTATATTACTGAGGAGGTGCTAGGTTCAATTTTTAAAGCAATGTCTCAACATCTTCTACCCTCTAATTCTGACACACACACACACACACACACACACACACACACACACACACACACACACACACACACACACACACACACACACACACACACACACACACACACACACACACACACACACACACACACACACACACACACACACACACACACACACTGTTCGTTGACTCACTCCCCAATGTTTATGTCATACACATGTTCAGGCATATGCTGTACACACACCCATGTGCACACACACACACAGAGAGACACACAAGCACACACACACTCAGACCACACAAGAGGGGGAGGTTTATTGTGTTGAACATGGCGCTGGAATGTAAACAACTGTGTCTTCCCAGTGAGAGAAAGTGAGAGAGATATTTTCCCTTTTGTATTTTAGCTAGTTGCACATCGTTATAACACGGTATGTAGCCATTCTATGACATTTGAAATGTCTGTAATTGTGAGTTTAAGGTTTCCTTATAATTTTTTATTGTTTATTGCACTTTTGTCTATTATCTATTTCACTTGCTTTGGTGATGTAAGCATATGTTTTCCATGCCAATAAAGCCATTTGAAGAGAGAGAAGAAAGAGAGAGTAAGAGATAGAAGGAAGAGAAGAGGTACAGAGAGGGAGAAGTGTAGATAGAAGGAAGAGAAGAGGTACAGGGAGGGAGAAGTGTAGATAGAAGGAAGAGAAGCGGTACAGGGAGGGAGAAGTGTAGATAGAAGGAAGAGAAGCGGTACAGGAGGGAGAAGTGTAGATAGAAGGAAGAGAAGAGGTACAGGGAGGGAGAAGTGTAGATAGAAGGAAGAGAAGCGGTACAGGGAGGGAGAAGTGTAGATAGAAGGAAGAGAAGAGGTACAGGGAGGGAGAAGTGTAGATAGAAGGAAGAGAAGAGGTACAGGGAGGGAGAAGTGTAGATAGAAGGAAGAGAAGAGGTACAGGGAGGGAGAAGTGTAGATAGAAGGAAGAGAAGAGGTACAGGCAGGGAGAAGTGTAGATAGAAGGAAGAGAAGAGGTACAGGGAAGAGAAGTGTAGATATAAGGAAGAGAGGGTACAGGGAGGGAGAAGTATAGATAGAAGGAAGAGAAGAGGTACAGGGAGGGAGAAGTGTAGATAGAAGGAAAGAAGAGGTACAGGGAGGGAGAAGTGTAGATAGAAGGAAGAGAAGAGGTACAGGGAGGGAGAAGTGTAGATAGAAGGAAGAGAAGAGGTACAGGGAGGGAGAAGTGTAGATAGAAGGAAGAGAAGAGGTACAGGGAGGGAGAAGTGTAGATAGAAGGAAGAGAAGAGGTACAGGCAGGGAGAAGTGTAGATAGAAGGAAGAGAAGAGGTACAGGGAGGGAGAAGTGTAGATAGAAGGAAGAGAAGAGGTACAGGAGGGAGAAGTGTAGATAGAAGGAAGAGAAGAGGTACAGGGAGGGAGAAGTGTAGATAGAAGGAAGAGAAGAGGTACAGGCAGGGAGAAGTGTAGATAGAAGGAAGAGAAGAGGTACAGGGAGGGAGAAGTGTAGATATAAGGAAGAGAAGGTACAGGGAGGGAGAAGTATAGATAGAAGGAAGAGAAGAGGTACAGGGAGGGAAGTGTGTAGATAGAAGGAAGAGAAGAGGTACAGGGAGGGAGAAGTGTAGATAGAAGGAAGAGAAGAGGTACAGGGAGGGAGAAGTGTAGATAGAAGGAAGAGAAGAGGTACAGGGAGGGAGAAGTGTAGATAGAAGGAAGAGAAGAGGTACAGGGAGGGAGAAGTGTAGATAGAAGGAAGAGAAGAGGTACAGGGAGGGAGAAGTGTAGATAGAAGGAAGAGAAGAGGTACAGGGAGGGAGAAGTGTAGATAGAAGGAAGAGAAGAGGTACAGGGAGGGAGAAGTGTAGATAGAAGGAAGAGAAGAGGTACAGGGAGGGAGAAGTGTAGATAGAAGGAAGAGAAGAGGTACAGGGAGGGAGAAGTGTAGATAGAAGGAAGAGAAGAGGTACAGGGAGGGAGAAGTGTAGATAGAAGGAAGAGAAGAGGTACAGGGAGGGAGAAGTGTAGATAGAAGGAAGAGAAGAGGTACAGGGATGGAGAAGTGTAGATCTTGTTGTGATCTTGAAGTTCTCTGTAGTTAGACTCTAGAGGGCTCTGGCTAGAGAAACCAACTGTAGAAGTTATCTGTAGTTAGACTCTAGAGGGCTCTGGCTAGAGAAACCAACTGTAGAAGTTCTCTGTAGTTAGACTCTAGAGGGCTCTGGCTAGAGAAACCAACTGTAGAAGTTCTCTGTAGTTAGACTCTAGAGGGCTCTGGCTAGAGAAACCAACTGTAGAAGTTCTCTGTAGTTAGACTCTAGAGGGCTCTGGCTAGAGAAACCAACTGTAGAAGTTCTCTGTAGTTAGACTCTAGAGGGCTCTGGCTAGAGAAACCAACTGTAGAAGTTCTCTGTAGTTAGACTCTAGAGGGCTCTGGCTAGAGAAACCAACTGTAGAAGTTCTCTGTAGTTAGTCTCTAGAGGGCTCTGGCTAGAGAAACCAACTGTAGAAGTTCTCTGTAGTTAGACTCTAGAGGGCTCTGGCTAGAGAAACCAACTTTAGTTGCAGTCTCAATGCTTCCCTCTTGAAACTATTAACAAATATTCTGTTTGTGGGGTTTATGTTGTTGTTGTGGGGAAAGTAGGTCCTTATATCTGGTTGCTTGGTGTAGGGATACTGCACTGGTGTATGGATACTGTAGTTATGTGACAGTTAGCCTAAATACTGTAACTATTGCCAGCCCCATGCCTTTAGGCTCTCTCTCTCTCTCTCTCTCTCTCTCTCTCTCTCTCTCTCTCTCTCTCTCTCTCTCTCTCTCTCTCTCTCTCTCTCAGTTCAATTCAATGGGCTGTATTGTCATGGAAACATGTTTACATTGCCAAAGTATGTAAAATAGACACTTAACTAAAGTGAAAAATTAACAGTAAACATTACAGTCACAGAAGTTTCAAAGTAATAGCGACATTTCAAATATCATATTATATTCTCTCTGTCTAAATTCACCACAAAAAATAGAATAGTGAAAGAAAGAAAGGAAATAAAAGAGAACAATACTAGTGTGGAACAAACACAGTTGTGTCACTCCTCTCCTGGCTGCCTCCCAAGTGGCACCCTATTCCCTATAAACTACTATGTTTGACCAGAAGCCTGTGTACTGTAGTACACTACAAAGGGAATAGGGGTGTCATTTGGGAAACAAACCTTGTCTTTAGGAAATTTCCATGACTGCGTTCATTGAGTATGTTATCTGACCGCAAGACTCTCCAGATTTTAAACAAACGTTCCCGCCTCATTCCCCTGAACTACACACACACATACATGTTCCTGCCTCTCTAGAACCACACATACATGTTCCTGCCTCTCTAGAACCACACATACATGTTCCTGCCTCTCTAGAACCACACATACATGTTCCTGCCTCTCTAGAACCACACATACATGTTCCTGCCTCTCTAGAACCACACATACATGTTCCTGCCTCTCTAGAACCACACATACATGTTCCTGCCTCTCTAGAACCACACATACATGTTCCTGCCTCTCTAGAACCACACATACATGTTCCTGCCTCTCTAGAACCACACATACATGTTCCTGCCTCTCTAGAACCACACATACATGTTCCTGCCTCTCTAGAACCACACATACATGTTCCTGCCTCTCTAGAACCACACATACATGTTCCTGCTTCTCTAGAACCACACATACATGTTCCTGCCTCTCTAGAACCACACATACATGTTCCTGCCTCTCTAGAACCACACATACATGTTCCTGCCTCTCTAGAACCACACATACATGTTCCTGCCTCTCTAGAACCACACATACATGTTCCTGCCTCTCTAGAACCACACATACATGTTCCTGCCTCTCTAGAACCACACATACATGTTCCTGCCTCTCTAGAACCACACATACATGTTCCTGCCTCTCTAGAACCACACATACATGTTCCTGCCTCTCTAGAACCACACATACATGTTCCTGCCTCTCTAGAACCACACACACATGTTCCTGCCTCTCTAGAACCACACACACACACACACACACACACACACACACACACACACACACACACACACACACACACACACACACACACACACACACACACACACACACACACACACACACACACACATTCCTGCCTCTCTAGAACACACACACACACACACACACACACACACACACACACACACACACACACACACACACACACACACACACACACACACACACACACACACACACACACACACACACACACACACACACACACACACATGTTCCTGCCTCTCTAGAACCACACACACATGTTCCTGCCTCTCTAGAACCACACACACGTGTTCCTGCCTCTCTAGAACCACACACACACATTTACCTGCCTCTATAGAACGACAAACACACACACACTCGCACGCCTCCCTTGAACAGGCTCGTTTAACGGCTGAGGTGGCAGCGTATGCCTTCGTGCCACGGGGCACTGCCTCTACGAGATTGGAAACACACACACCGATTGAAGTCACACATGAGAACACACACACATATGCAAACACACACACACACACGTCAGCTGGCGTATATGTGAGTGTTTGCCCTTCCTGATAGCAGTCTTTTAGTTCTGTCTCTCTCTTCCCTCTCTCTTCTCTCTCTCTCTCCCTATAAAAAGAGTCTGTCCTAGTGGTGGTTATTGCCTCTCTGGTCCCTTTTCCCTATGTCTTCACCCCACCCCTCATGTTGACACACACCAGCGAGTGCGCATGCGTGCACACACACACACACACACACACACACACACACACACACACACACACACACACACACACACACACACACACACACACACACACACACACACACACACACACACACACACACACACACACACACACACACACACACACCTAAGTCTTCATCTAAGTCACAACAATAGACAAACACAGTCTGCTAAAACTATTAACACACAAACAACTACACGTTTTCATGTCTTTATTGAACACACCGTGTAAATATTCACAGTGCAGGGTGGGAAAAGTATGTGACCCTTGGATTTAATAACTGGTTGACCCTCCTTTGGCAGCAATAACCTCAACCAAACGTTTTCTGTAGTTGTGGATCAGACTTGCACAACGGTCAGGGTGAATGTTGGACCATTCCTCTTCCTCTGAACTGTTTCAGTTCAGCAATATTCTTGGGATGTCTGGTGTGAACCGGTCTGTTGAGGTCATGCGACAGCATCTCAGATGGGTTGAGGTCAGGACTGACTGGGCCACTCCAGAAGGTGTATTTTCTTCTGCTGAAGCCATTCTGCTGTTGATTTACTTCTGTCTTTTGGGTCGTTGTCCTGTTGCATCACCCAACTTCTGTTGAGCTTCAATTGGTGGACAGATAGCCTCCTGCAAAATGTCTTGATAAACTTGGGAGCTGGCCTCCCGGGTGGCGCAGTGGTTAAGGGCGCTGTACTGCAGCGCCAGCTGTGCCATCAGAGACTCTGGGTTCGCGCCCAGGCTCTGTCGTAACCGGCCGCGACCGGGAGGTCCATGGGGCGACGCACAATTGGCCTAGCGTCGTCTGGGTTAGGGAGGGTTTGGCCAGTAGGGATATCCTTGTCTCATCGCGCATCAGCACAGTGCGCGCTAACCAAGGTTGCCAGGTGCGCGGTGTTTCCTCCGACACATTGGTGCAGCTGGCTTCCGGGTTGAATGCGCACTGTGTTAAGAAGCAGTTGGGTTGTGTATTGGAGGACGCATAACTTTCAACCTTCGTCTCTCCCGAGTCGTACGGGAGTTGTAGCGATGAGACAAGATAGTAGCTACTACAACAATTGGACACCACGAAAAAGGGGTAAAAATGCAGCAATGCTGACCGAACCCATGATGCTCCCTCCACCAGACTTTACAGTTGGGATGAGGTTTTCATGTTGCTGTGCCTTTTTTTCTCCACACATAGTGTTGTGTGTTCTTTCCAAACAACACAACGTTAGTTTCATCTGTCCACAAATTTCTTTTGCCAGTAGCACTGTGGAACATCCAGGTGCTCTTTTGCGAAATTCAGAAGTGTATCGATGTTTTTTTGGACAGCAGTGGCTTCTTCCGTGGTGTCCTCCCATGAACATCATTCTTGATTAGTGTTTTACGTATCGTTGACTCGTCAACAGAGATGTTAGCATGTTACAGAGATTTCTGTGAGTCTTTAGCTGACTCTAGGATTCTTCTTAACCTCATTGATTAGTGTTTTAGACTCGTCAACAGAGATGTTTGCATGTTACAGAGATTCATGTGAGTCTTTAGCTGACTCTAGGATTCTTCTTAACCTCATTGATTAGTGTTTTACGTATCGTAGACTCGTCAACAGAGATGTTAGCATGTTACAGAGATTCATGTGAGTCTTTAGCTGACTCTGGGATTCTTCTTAACCTCATTGAGCATTCTGCGCTGTGCTCTTGCAGTCATCTCTGCAGGACAGCCACTCCTAGGGAGAGTAGCAACAGTGCTGAACTTTCTCCACTTCTAGACAATGTGTCTCAGCGTGGACTGACTTTTAAAGATACCTTTGCAACCCTTTCCAGCTTCATGCAAGGTAACCATTCTTCATCTGAGGTCTTCTGAGATCTCTTGAGTTTGAGGCATGGTTCACATCAGGCAATGCTTCTTGTGAATAGCAAACTCTAATTGTGTGAGTGTTTCTTATGGGGCAAGGCAGCTCTAACCAAAATCTAAAATCTGGTCTCATTGATTGGACTCCCGGTTAGTTGACTCCTGACTCCAACTATCGTTTGGAGAAGTCATTAGTCTATAGGGGTTCACATACTTTTCCCAACCTACACTGTGAAGGTTTATATGATGTATTTAATATAGACAAGAAAAATGCAATCATTTGTGTGTTATCAGTTTAAGCACATTGTGCTTGTCTATTGTTGTGACTTGAAGATCAGATAAAATGTTATGTCAAATTTATGCAGAAATCCAGGTAATTCCAAAGGGTTCACGTACTTTTTCTTGCCTCTGTACACACACACACACACACACACACACACACACACACACACACACACACACACACACACACACACACACACACACACACACACACACACACACACACACACACACACACACACACACACACACACACACACACACACACACACACACACACACACACACAGAGATCCATAGACACAGAAATGTAACCTCTCTAAGATCCATAGACAGATGAATGTAACCTCTCTAAGATATTATCCATAGACAGAGGAATGTAACCTCTCTAAGATCCATAGACAGATGAATGTAACCTCTCTAAGATATTATCCATAGACAGAGGAATGTAACCTCTCTCAGATCCATAGACAGAGGAATGTAACCTCTCTCAGATCCATAGACAGAGGAATGTAACCTCTCTCAGATCCATAGACAGATGAATGTAACCTCTCTCAGATCCATAGACAGAGGAATGTAACCTCTCTCAGATCCATAGACAGAGGAATGTAACCTCTCTCAGATCCATAGACAGAGGAATGTAACCTCTATCAGATCCATAGACAGAGCTGTCAGACTGACAATCAAAATAAAATGTCTTAAAATGTTTTAACCATGTTTGGATGTGCGGTCCTTCTGTAGCTCAGTTGGTAGAGCATGGCGCTAAATGGCATATATTATTATTATATATTATGGATGTAACAATCCCAGATTGGCCCTTTAAATTAGGGTAGGGTGAAGGGTAACCTGATCCTAGATCTGTGGTTAGATGTAACAATCCCAGATTGGCCCTTTAAGGTTAGAGTAGGGTGAAGGGTAACCTGATCCTAGATCTGTGGTTAGATGTAACAATCCCAGATTGGCCCTTTAAGGTTAGAGTAGGGTGAAGGGTAACCTGATCCTAGATCTGTGGTTAGATGTAACAATCCCAGATTGGCCCTTTAAGGTTAGAGTAGGGTGAAGGGTAACCTGATCCTAGATCTGTGGTTAGATGTAACAATCCCAGATTGGCCCTTTAAGGTTAGAGTAGGGTGAAGGGTAACCTGATCCTAGATCTGTGGTTAGTGGGCAACTTGTTCTGCTACGTCCAGACAGCCTGGGGGTTGAAGGGTTGACCACACTGGTCACTGTGGCTTTGCTGTGGGAGAGGAGAGGGTCAAATGCAATACAACACACACACACACACACACACACACACACACACTCCTAAAACGTCTTCTACTGTACAGCACAGGGGCTGGCAGACTGAGCTGAAAACATGGAGCACCTGCACACGACATAGAAGGGTTGGGGTCCATTTGAATTGGAGGCAGTCAGTTCAGGAAGGAAAACAAGGCATCTATTTTCAATGACATCAATTCAAATCACTTCCTGAATTGACCGCCGTCCATTCAAATTGACCCCAACCATGAGACAGCTCTGCTACATAGAATGAAGCTACACTATCGACACAAAAGTATGTGCACCCCTTCAAATGAGTGGATTCTGCTGTTTCATCCACACCCGTTGCTGACAGGTGTATAAAATCAAGCACACAGCCATGCAATCTCCATAGACAAACATTTGCAGTAGAATGGCCTTACTGAAGAGCTCAGTGACTTTCAACATGGCACCTATCCAACAAGTCAGTTTGTTAAATTTCTGCCCTGCTAGAGCAGCCCCAGTCAACTGTAAGTGCTGTTATTGTGAAGTGGAAACGTCTAGGAGCAACAACGGCACAGCCGTAAAGTGGTAGGCCACACATGCTCACAAAACGGGACCGCCGAATGCTGAAGGGCGTAGCGCGTAAAGATTGTCTGTCCTCGGCTGCAACACTCACTACTGAGTTCCAAACTGCCTCTGGAAGCAACGTTAGCACAAGAACTGTTCCTCAGGAGCGTCATGAAATGGCAGAGCAGCCGCACACAAGAATAACATCACCGTTCGTAATGCCAAGTGTCGGCTGGAGGGGTGTAAAGCTCGCCGCCATTGGACTCTGGAGCAGTGGAAACGCGTTCTCTGGAGTTATGAATCACACTGCATCATCTGGCAGTCTGACGGATGAATCTGGGTTTGGCGGATGCCAGGAGAACGCTACCTGCCCCAATGCATAGTGCCGACTGTAAAGTTTGGTGGAGGAGGAATAATGGTCTGGGACTGTTTTTTTTGTTTGTGCTTGGCTCCTTAGTTCCAGTGAAGGGACATCGTAACACCACAGCATACAATGACATTCTAGACAATTCTGTGCTTCCAACTTTGTAGCAAGAGTTTGGCATGACAATGCCCCCGTGCACAAAACAAGGTCCATACAGAAATGGTTTGTGGAAGAACTTGACTGGTCTGCATAGAGCCCAGACTTCAACCCCATCGAACACCTTTGGGATGAATTGGACACTGACAGCGAGCCAGAGGCCTAATCACCCAACATCAGTGCCTGAACTCACTAATGCTCTTCTG
Source organism: Oncorhynchus gorbuscha (assembly GCF_021184085.1). Classification (NCBI taxonomy): domain Eukaryota; kingdom Metazoa; phylum Chordata; class Actinopteri; order Salmoniformes; family Salmonidae; genus Oncorhynchus; species Oncorhynchus gorbuscha. The sequence continues at coordinate 72,305 of NW_025746360.1, forward strand.
GCTGAATGGAAGCAAATCCCCTCAGCAATGGTCCAACGTCTAGGGGAAAGACTTCCTAGAAGAGTGGAGGCTGTTACAGCAGCAATGGGGGAACCAACTCCATATTAATGCCCATGATTCTGGAATGAGATGTTGGACGAGCAGGTGTCCACATACTTTAAGGTATGATCTGATGCATGGCTCATGAGCCTTTAGGGTATGATCTGATGCATGGCTCATGAGCCTTTAGGGTATGATCTGATGCATGGCTCATGAGCCTTTAGGGTATGATCTGATCCATGGCTCATGAGCCTTTAGGGTATGATCTGATCCATGGCTCATGACCCTTGCCCTATATAGAAGCTTGCTTTCCTCTGTTGCTTCCACATTTTTTGACAAACAATTGCTACCTAGTTCCTTCACACTGTTACCTAGAACCATAAAGGGATCTCTGACTGTCTTTGTAGGTCAGGAGAACCCGTTTTGGTTCTAGGTAGCACTTTTTTTAAAATAGTCCACCTCCCCAAACTACTCTCACCAGGGGAGATGAGGACATGGAAACCTCCAACCTCTGTTGACCTCTATTCATTTCACCCCAAAAGGGGGGATTTAAAACATCTGGCGTACTGGCAACCTGGAAGGAACTCAATGTCCTCTTCCTCAGAGCTGCTCTTAATTTAGGGCCACAAATAAGAACATAAACAACAACAACATAAAACAACAAACTGGTATAGGGACAGAACAGGCATTACTGGCGCCATGGGAACCAACGACCTCATGCCGATGTCACCAGCTGAGCAGAGCAGCAGAATAGAACTGCAGTCATCAATAAAATAGAAAACTAAACTGTATTCTCTCTCTCTCTCTCTCTCTCTCTCTCTCTCTCTCTCTCTCTCTCTCTCTCTCTCTCTCTCTCTCTCTCTCTCTCTCTCTCACTCCTCTCTCTCTCTCTCTCTCCTCTCCTTCTCTTTCCGCCTCTCTCTCCCTCTCTACCTCTCTCCTCTCTCTCCTCCTCCTTCTCTCTCCTCTCTCTCTTCTCTCCCTCTCCTCTCTCTCTCTCTCTCTCCTCTCTCTCTCTCTCTCTCTCCCTCTCTACCTCTCTCCTCTCTCTCTCTCCTCTCCTCTCTCTCTCCTCCTCTCTCTCTCTCTCTCCTTCTCCTCTCTCTCCTCTCTCTCTCTCTCTCTCCTCCTCTCTCTCTCCTATCTCTCTCTCCTCTCTCTCTCTCTCTCCTCTCCCTCTCTCTCTCCTCTCTCCTCCTCTTTCTCCTCTCCTCTCCTCTCCTCTCTCTCTCTCTTTTCTCTCAACAATAACATTACCCTTCATATAGACTGAAATATTCAGAGTAGCTAGAACAAGGAAGTGAATCATTCTATAAACCTGCTTATGTCTTTTCTGTTGTATCTTTCTTGTCCCAGGACACAATCGCCACGGCAGCCATAGTAGGGTCTGTTTCCCATGAGGCATTGCAAGCATTCAGGGCCCTGGGCACTTTCTCTCTCTCGCTCTCTCTCTCTCCTTGACAACGACCCAAACGTCCACAGCTACCACCACTACCAGCAGCAACCAAGGCCCCTATCGCTACGGGCGACAGACACACAGACACACACACACACACACACACACACACAGACATAACGGATGGTTGCCACGGTTGTTACTCACCGGGACACGCGCAGCCGCCTACCGACATCTTCTCACATGTCTGACCTCGCTCTGAACGGAACGGTGCGGAGGATCCCTCCTTTTCCTCTCCTCCTCCTCCTCCTCCTCTTTATTGTGCTCCTCAGCTTTTCGTCTCCTCTCTGTTGCTGTCCTCTGTTTTCTATTCCTTTTCGTCTCCTCTCTGTTGCTGTCCTCTGTTTTCTATTCCTTTTCTTCTCCTCTCTGATCCTGTCTCCTCTCACCAGTCACTGCTGCTACTGCTCCTGACTCTCACATGAGCGTCTGTTTTCCTGAGGTCCACACACACGTACACACACACACACCAGGGACAGGGACGGGGGAGGAAGGGAGAGAGAGAAGGAGAGAGGGGGAGTAGAGCGTAGAGAGAGCGAGAGAGGGGGAGTAGAGCGTAGAGAGAGGGAATTGAGCGAAGAGAGAGAGAGAGGGAGTGAATAAGGAAAGGTTCAAAAAAAGCAACAGAAACACAAAGGATTGTGTTCTCTCTCAGACAGCCAGTCAGACAGCCAGTCAGACAGCCAGTCAGACAGTCAGTCAGCCAGCCAGTCAGTCAGTCAGTCAGCCTGTCAGCCAGCCCTCCAGTCAGCCAGTCGTGTTCGTATTTCTGTTCCTGCTCTGCTCTACCCTCATCAGCCAGCAAATTACTGTACAGGTGGGAGGAGAGAGGGAGGAAGAGAATGAGAGAGTGACAGAGAGAGAGAGAGAGAGAGAGAGAGAGAGAGGGGGAGGGAGGGAAATAGAGAGAGGGAGGGAGGGAAAGAGAGAGAGATAGGGAGGGAGGGGGAGGGAAATAGAGAGAGAGAGAGAGAGAGAGAGAGAGAGAGAGAGAGAGAGAGAGAGAGAGAGAGAGAGAGAGAGAGAGAGAGAGGGAGGGAAATAGAGAGAGAGGGAGGGAGGGAAAGAGAGAGAGAGAGGGAGGAAGGGAAATAGAGAGAGAGAGAGAGAGGACTGTCAAAGTGAATGCATCCCAAATAACACCCTGCACCTTATTCCCTGACCAAATCTGGTGAAAAGTAGTGCACTATGGAGGGAATAGGGTGCAGGTTGGGAGGCAGAGTGACCTGGGAGAATAACAACCATGTGATGTGGCCCTTTTTTTTCTTTTAAAGATATAGAGGCTGTTTTTTTGCCTCACCACTCACACACACACACTCACACACACACACACACACACACACACACACACACACACACACACACACACACACACACACACACACACACACACACACACACACACACACACACACACACACACACACACACACACACACACACACACACACACACACACACACACACACACACACACACACACACACACACACACACACACACACACACACACACACACTCCACACACACTCCACACACACACACACACACACACACACACACACACACACACACACACACACACACACACACACACACACACACACACACACACACACACACACACACACACACACACACACACACACCTGTTCACACACACACATCCACACACACACACACACACACACACACACACACTCACGCAGGCGCACGCGCACACACACACACACACACACACACACACACACACACACACACACACACACACACACACACACACACACACACACACACACAGCTCTCAATGTTCTGGAGCAGATGAGCTGTCAGTGGGGAGGCTGGTGGCAGCGGTGTGTGTATCTGAGGAGCTTGTTCCACTGAATGTCAGCTACACTGCAGAGGGGAAAGGAGGAGGGGGGGTGAGGACGAGGGAGGGGAGGGTGAGGAGGAGGGAGGGGAGGGTGAGGAGGAGGAAGGAGAAGCGAGGGCAACTGACGTGCCTGAGCTCTCTCCTTTCTAGCTCTCTCTTTCTCTCTGCAGTCTGTCATACAGTGTTGATCCCTCCATCTCTCCCTCCTCCTGTTCTCTCTCTCCACTCCTCCACATCCATCTCTCCCTCCTCCTGTTCTCTCTCTCCACATCCATCTCTCCCTCCCCTCTTCTCTCTCTCCACATCCATCTCTCCCTCCCCCTGTTCTCTCTCTCCACATCCATCTCTCCCTCCTCCTGTTCTCTCTCTCCACTCCTCCACATCCATCTCTCCCTCCCCCTGTTCTCTCTCTCCACTCCTCCACATCCATCTCTCCCTCCCCCTGTTCTCTCTCTCCACTCCTCCACATCCATCTCTCCCTCCTCCTGTTCTCTCTCTCCACATCCATCTCTCCCTCCCCCTGTTCTCTCTCTCCACTCCTCCACATCCATCTCTCCCTCCCCTGTTCTCTCTCTCCACATCCATCTCTCCCTCCCCCTGTTCTCTCTCTCCACATCCATCTCTCCCTCCCCCTGTTCTCTCTCTCCACTCCTCCACATCCATCTCTTCCTCCTCCTGTTCTCTCTCTCCACATCCATCTCTCCCTCCCCTGTTCTCTCTCTCCACATCCATCTTTCCCTCCCCCTGTTCTCTCTCTCCACATCCATCTCTCCCTCCCCCTGTTCTCTCTCTCCACTCCTCCACATCCATCTCTTCCTCCTCCTGTTCTCTCTCTCCACATCCATCTCTCCCTCCCCCGTTCTCTCTCTCCACATCCATCTTTCCCTCCCCTGTTCTCTCTCTCCACATCCATCTCTCCCTCCCCTGTTCTCTCTCTCCACATCCATCTCTCCCTCCCCTGTTCTCTCTCTCCACATCCATCTCTCCCTCCCCTGTTCTCTCTCTCCACATCCATCTCTCCCTCCCCTGTTCTCTCTCTCCACATCCATCTCTCCCTCCCCCTGTCTCTCTCTCTCCACTCCTCCACATCCATCTTTCCCTCCCCCTGTTCTCTCTCTCCACATCCATCTCTCCCTCCCCCTGTTCTCTCTCTCCACATCCATCTCTCCCTCCCCCTGTTCTCTCTCTCCACATCCATCTCTCCCTCCCCCTGTTCTCTCTCTCCACATCCATCTCCCTCTCCCCCTGTTCTCTCTCTCCACATCCATCTCTCCCTCCCCTGTTCTCTCTCTCCACATCCATCTCCCTCTCCCCCTGTTCTCTCTCTCCACATCCATCTCTCCCTCCCCCTGTTCTCTCTCTCCACATCCATCTCTCCCTCCCCCTGTTCTCTCTCTCCACATCCATCTCTCCCTCCCCCTGTTCTCTCTCTCCACATCCATCTCTCCCTCCCCTGTTTCTCTCTCCACATCCATCTCTCCCTCCCCCTGTTCTCTCTCTCCACATCCATCTCTCCCTCCCCCTGTTCTCTCTCTCCACATCCATCTCTCCCTCCCCCTGTTCTCTCTCTCCACTCCTCCACATCCATCTCTCCCTCCCCCTGTTCTCTCTCTCCACATCCATCTCTCCCTCCCCTGTTCTCTCTCTCCACATCCATCTCTCCCTCCCCTGTTCTCTCTCTCCACATCCATCTCTCCCTCCCCCTGTTCTCTCTCTCCACTCCTCCACATCCATCTCTCCCTCCCCCTGTTCTCTCTCTCCACATCCATCTCTCCCTCCCCCTGTTCTCTCTCTCCACATCCATCTCTCCCTCCCCTGTTCTCTCTCT
>NW_025746360.1:82500-85000 GCF_021184085.1 Oncorhynchus gorbuscha
TCATGTCTATGTAGTACTGTATATCTCCCTGATCTAGTCATGTCTATGTAGTACTGTATATCTCCCTGATCTATTAGTCATGTCTATGTAGTACTGTATATCTCCCTGATCTATCAGTCATGTCTGTGTCGTACTGTATCTCTCTGATCTATTAGTCATGTCTGTGTAGTACTGTATATCTCTCTGATCTATTAGTCATGTCTGTGTAGTACTGTATATCTCTCTGATCTATTAGTCATGTCTATGTAGTACTGTATATCTCTCTGATCTATTAGTCATGTATGTGTAGTACTGTATCTCTCTGATCTATTAGTCATGTCTATATAGTACTGTATATCTCTCTGATCTATTAGTTATGTCTGTGTAGTACTGTATCTCTCTGATCTATTAGTTATGTCTGTGTAGTACTGTATCTCTCTGATCTATTAGTCATGTCTATGTAGTACTGTATATCTCGATGATCTATTAGTCATGTCTATGTAGTACTGTATATCTCTCTGATCTATTAGTCATGTCTATGTAGTACTGTATATCTCGATGATCTATTAGTCATGTCTATGTAGTACTGTATATCTCGATGATCTATTAGTCATGTCTATGTAGTACTGTATATCTCTCTGATCTATTAGTCATGTATGTGTAGTACTGTATATCTCTCTGATCTATTAGTCATGTCTGTGTAGTACTGTATATCTCTCTGATCTATTAGTCATGTCTGTGTAGTACTGTATATCTCTCTGATCTATTAGTCATGTCTATATAGTACTGTATCTCTCCCTGATCTATCAGTCATGTCTGTGTCGTACTGTATCTCTCCCTGATCTATTAGTCATGTCTGTGTCGTACTGTATATCTCTCTGATCTATTAGTCATGTCTGTGTAGTACTGTATCTCTCTGATCTATCAGTCATGTCTGTGTCATACTGTATCTCTCCCTCCTCTCTGATTGTCTGCTGCTGAAAGGACTCCTGTCTTCTCCCTCTCCCTTTCTTGCGCTCTTTCTCTCCCTTTTCACTCTCTATGCCCTCTCTCCCCCCATCTCTCTCTATACCCCCCTCTTTCAGACCTCTCTCTCTCTCTCTCTCTCTCTCTCTCTCTCTCTCTCTCTCTCTCTCTCTCTCTCTCTCTCTCTCTCTCTCTCTCTCTCTCTCTCTCTCTCTCTCTCTCTCTCTCTCTCTCTCTCTCTCTCTCTCTCTCTCTCTCTCTCTCTCTCTCCTCTCTCTCTCTCTCTCTCTCTCTCTCTCTCTCTCTCTCTCTCTCTCTCTCTCTCTCTCCTCTCTCTCTCTCTCTCTCTCTCTCCTCTCTCTCTCTCTCTCTCTCTCTCTCTCTCTCTCTCTCAGGCCCTCTGGTTCTCACTAACAGATGTTCTTGACTCCATGTGGGAATCACATTCCTGTTCTGAGAAAGAGGGAGGGAAAGAACGAGGGAAAAAAAGACCTGAGGAAAGAGAAAACAGACGAGGGCAACAACAACACAACTCTAACCTGCTTTCCTTCACTCCCAAGTGTGTGTGTGTGTGTGTGTGTGTGTGTGTGTGTGTGTGTGTGTGTGTGTGTGTGTGTGTGTGTGTGTGTGTGTGTGTGTGTGTGTGTGTGTGTGCGTGCGTGCGTGCGTGCGTGCGTGCGTGCGTGCGTGCGTGCGTGCGTGCGTGCGTGCGTGTGTAGATGGTGTCAGGTTAAAGATCATAGTACATTTGCCCTTTTATAACACAGCTCCCCCTGTCAGTCTATATCTAAAAGGAAGGTACACACACCTCGTCTGACTGCATGGCTGGAGGACACACACACACTTTACACACATATTGCATGTGAACTAGAAGAAAGACACACAAATACACACTGAAGGACTGCACTGGAAAGACGTCTGCACGAGTCACACACACACACACACACACACACACTTCCACAGACCTGCACATACCGGCGTACTTATCTCTCCGGGGCCTATTGAAAATGTACACATGCCAAAAGTGCATTGTGGGAATCTTCCTCTGATGGCAGGAGAAAAGGAGGGAGGGAGGTTTTTCTCTGAGAACGAGGCCTGAGCCTGATTCTGCAATGGGCAGTAGAGTAGCTGTAGTAGAGAGAGAGAGAGATTTGGCAACGTTAACACATGTTTCCCTGTGTAGTACTGTAGTAGTAGTTCCCATGCCAATAAAGCCCTTGAATTGAATTGAAATGAGAGAGAGAGACTTTGCACATCATTACAACACTGTATATAGACGTAATATGACATTTGAAATGTCTTTATTCTTTAGGAACTTTTGTGAGTGTAATGTTTACTGTTATTTTTTTATTGTTTATTTCACTTTTGTGTATTATGTATTTCACTTGCTTAGGCAAGTAAACATAGGTTTCCCATATCAATGAAGCCCCTTAAATTAAAATTGAGAGAGACAGAGACTGAGACACAGAGAGAGAGAGAGAGAGACAGAGACACAGAGAGACAGAGAGAGAGAGAGAGACAGAGACACAGAGAGAGAGAGAGAGACAGAGAGAGA
>NW_025746360.1:87500-123919 GCF_021184085.1 Oncorhynchus gorbuscha
TTGGAGGCACAGGTAGGGTCTGGGCCCAAATCTAAAGGACACTGGTTTCATTGAGGCACAGGTAGGGCCTGGGCCCAAATCTAAAGGACACTGGTTTCATTGAGGCACAGGTAGGGCCTAAAGGTTTGGTCAAAATGTCACCGGAAGAAATGGCAGCAGTTTTACAGGAGCCCAACCAACTGTGCCATTATGATGTTTCTGCAACCGTATTCTATGGCAGAAAAGAGCTTCTGGATGTCAGAACAGCGATCACTCACCTCGGATTAGACTAAGAGCTTCTAGATATCAGGACAGCGATCACTCACCTCGGATTAGACTAAGAGCTTCTAGATATCAGGACAGCGATCACTCACCTCGGATTAGACTAAGAGCTTCTAGATGTCAGAACAACGATCACTCACGTCGGATTAGACTAAGAGCTCCTAGATGTCAGGACAGCGATCACTCACCTCGGATTAGACTAAGAGCTTCTAGATGTCAGAACAACGATCACTCACCTCGGATTAGACAAAGAGCTTCTAGATGTCAAAACAGCGATCACTCACCTCGGATTAGACTAAGAGCTTCTAGATATCAGGACAGCGATCACTCACCTCGGATTAGACAAAGAGCTTCTAGATGTCAGAACAGCGATCACTCACCTCGGATTAGACTAAGAGCTTCTAGATATCAGGACAGAGATCACTCACCTCGGATTAAACTAAGAGCTTCTAGATATCAGGACAGCGATCACTCACCTCAGAATAGACTAAGAGCTTCTAGATGTCAGGACAGCGATCACTCACCTCGGATTAGACTAAGAGCTTCTAGATATCAGGACAGCGATCACTCACCTCGGATTAGACTAAGAGCTTCTAGATATCAGGACAGCGATCACTCACCTCGGATTAGACTAAGAGCTTCTAGATGTCAGGACAGCGATCACTCACCTCGGATTAGACTAAGAGCTTCTAGATATCAGCACAGCGATCACTCACCTCAGATTAGACTAAGAGCTTCTAGATGTCAGGACAGTGATCACTCACCTCGGATTAGACTAAGAGCTTCTAGATGTCAGGACAGCGATCACTCACCTCGGATTAGACTAAGAGCTTCTAGATATCAGAACAGCGATCACTCACCTCGGATTAGACTAAGAGCTTCTAGATATCAGGACAGCGATCACTCACCTCGGATTAGACTAAGAGCTTCTAGATATCAGGACAGCGATCAATCACCTCGGATTAGACTAAGAGCTTCTAGATATCAGGACAGCGATCACTCACCTCGGATTAGACTAAGAGCTTCTAGATATCAGGACAGCGATCACTCACCTCGGATTAGACTAAGAGCTTCTAGATGTCAGGACAGCGATCACTCACCTCGGATTAGACTAAGAGCTGCTAGATATCAGGACAGCGATCACTCACCTCGGAATAGACTAAGAGCTTCTAGATATCAGGACAGCGATCACTCACCTCGGATTAGACTAAGAGCTTCTAGATATCAGGACAGCGATCACTCACCTCGGATTAGACAAAGAGCTTCTAGATATCAGGACAGCGATCACTCACCTCGGATTAGACTAAGAGCTTCTAGATATCAGGACAGCGATCACTCACCTCGGATTAGACTAAGAGCTTCTAGATATCAGGACAACGATCACTCACCTCGGATTAGACTAAGAGCTTCTAGATATCAGGACAGCGATCACTCACCTCGGATTAGACTAAGATCTTCTGGATGTCAGGACAGCAATCACTCACCTCGGATTAGACAAATATCTTCTGGATGTCAGAACAGCGATCACTCACCTCGGATTAGACTAAGAGCTTCTGGATGTCAGGACAGCGATCACTCACCTCGGATTAGACTAAGAGCTTCTAGATATCAGGACAGCGATCACTCACTTCGGATTAGACAAAGAGCTTCTGGATGTCAGAACAGCGATCACTCACCTCGGATTAGACTAAGAGCTTCTAGATATCAGGAGAGCGATCACTCACCTCGGATTAGACTAAGAGCTTCTAGATATCAGGACAGCGATCACTCACCTCGGATTAGACTAAGAGTTTCTAGATATCAGAACAGCGATCACTCACCTCGGATTAGACTAAGAGCTTCTAGATATCAGGACAGCGATCACTCACCTCGGATTAGACTAAGAGTTTCTGGATGTCAGAACAGCGATCACTCATCTCGGATTAGACTAAGAGCTTCTAGATGTCAGGACAGCGATCACTCACCTCGGATTAGACTAAGAGCTTCTAGATATCAGGACAGCGATCACTCACCTCGGATTAGACTAAGAGTTTCTAGATATCAGAACAGCGATCACTCACCTCGGATTAGACTAAGAGCTTCTAGATATCAGGACAGCGATCACTCACCTCGGATTAGACAAAGAGCTTCTAGATATCAGGACAGCGATCACTCACCTCGGATTAGACTAAGAGCTTCTGGATGTCAGGACAGCGATCACTCACCTCGGATTAGACTAAGAGCTTCTAGATATCAGGACAGCGATCACTCACTTCGGATTAGACAAAGAGCTTCTGGATGTCAGAACAGCGATCACTCACCTCGGATTAGACTAAGAGCTTCTAGATATCAGGAGAGCGATCACTCACCTCGGATTAGACTAAGAGCTTCTAGATATCAGGACAGCGATCACTCACCTCGGATTAGACTAAGAGTTTCTAGATATCAGAACAGCGATCACTCACCTCGGATTAGACTAAGAGCTTCTAGATATCAGGACAGCGATCACTCACCTCGGATTAGACAAAGAGCTTCTAGATATCAGGACAGCGATCACTCACCTCGGATTAGACTAAGAGCTTCTGGATGTCAGGACAGCGATCACTCACCTCGGATTAGACTAAGAGCTTCTAGATATCAGGACAGAGATCACTCACTTCGGATTAGACAAAGAGCTTCTGGATGTCAGAACAGCGATCACTCACCTCGGATTAGACTAAGAGCTTCTAGATATCAGGAGAGCGATCACTCACCTCGGATTAGACTAAGAGCTTCTAGATATCAGGACAGCGATCACTCACCTCGGATTAGACTAAGATCTTTTGGATGTCAGGACAGCAATCACTCACCTCGGATTAGACAAATATCTTCTGGATGTCAGAACAGCGATCACTCACCTCAGATTAGACTAAAATCTTCTGGATATCAGGACAGCGATCACTCACTTCGGATTAGACAAAGAGCTTCTGGATATCAGGACAGCGATCACTCACTTCGGATTAGACAAAGAGCTTCTGGATGTCAGAACAGCGATCACTCACCTTGGATTAGACTAAGAGCTTCTAGATATCAGGACAGCGATCACTCACCTCGGATTAGACTAAGATCTTCTGGATGTCAGGACAGCAATCACTCACCTCGGATTAGACAAATATCTTCTGGATGTCAGAACAGCGATCACTCACCTCAGATTAGACTAAGATCTTCTGGATATCAGGACAGCGATCACTCACTTCGGATTAGACAAAGAGCTTCTGGATATCAGGACAGCGATCACTCACCTCGGATTAGACTAAGAGCTTCTGGATGTCAGAACAGCGATCACTCATCTCGGATTAGACTAAGAGCTTCTAGATGTCAGGACAGCGATCACTCACCTCGGATTAGACTAAGAGCTTCTAGATATCAGGACAGCGATCACTCACCTCGGATTAGACAAAGAGCTTCTAGATATCAGGACAGCGATCACTCACCTCGGATTAGACTAAGAGCTTCTGGATGTCAGGACAGCGATCACTCACCTCGGATTAGACTAAGAGCTTCTAGATATCAGGACAGCGATCACTCACTTCGGATTAGACAAAGAGCTTCTGGATGTCAGAACAGCGATCACTCACCTCGGATTAGACTAAGAGCTTCTAGATATCAGGAGAGCGATCACTCACCTCGGATTAGACTAAGAGCTTCTAGATATCAGGACAGCGATCACTCACCTCGGATTAGACTAAGAGTTTCTAGATATCAGAACAGCGATCACTCACCTCGGATTAGACTAAGAGCTTCTAGATATCAGGACAGCGATCACTCACCTCGGATTAGACAAAGAGCTTCTAGATATCAGGACAGCGATCACTCACCTCGGATTAGACTAAGAGCTTCTGGATGTCAGGACAGCGATCACTCACCTCGGATTAGACTAAGAGCTTCTAGATATCAGGACAGAGATCACTCACTTCGGATTAGACAAAGAGCTTCTGGATGTCAGAACAGCGATCACTCACCTCGGATTAGACTAAGAGCTTCTAGATATCAGGAGAGCGATCACTCACCTCGGATTAGACTAAGAGCTTCTAGATATCAGGACAGCGATCACTCACCTCGGATTAGACTAAGATCTTTTGGATGTCAGGACAGCAATCACTCACCTCGGATTAGACAAATATCTTCTGGATGTCAGAACAGCGATCACTCACCTCAGATTAGACTAAAATCTTCTGGATATCAGGACAGCGATCACTCACTTCGGATTAGACAAAGAGCTTCTGGATATCAGGACAGCGATCACTCACTTCGGATTAGACAAAGAGCTTCTGGATGTCAGAACAGCGATCACTCACCTTGGATTAGACTAAGAGCTTCTAGATATCAGGACAGCGATCACTCACCTCGGATTAGACTAAAATCTTCTGGATGTCAGGACAGCAATCACTCACCTCGGATTAGACAAATATCTTCTGGATGTCAGAACAGCGATCACTCACCTCAGATTAGACTAAGATCTTCTGGATATCAGGACAGCGATCACTCACTTCGGATTAGACAAAGAGCTTCTGGATATCAGGACAGCGATCACTCACCTCGGATTAGACTAAGAGCTTCTGGATGTCAGAACAGCGATCACTCATCTCGGATTAGACTAAGAGCTTCTAGATGTCAGGACAGCGATCACTCACCTCGGATTAGACTAAGAGCTTCTAGATATCAGGACAGCGATCACTCACCTCGGATTAGACTAAGAGCTTCTAGATATCAGGACAGCGATCACTCACCTCGGATTAGACTAAGAGCTTCTAGATATCAGGACAGCGATCACTCACCTCGGATTAGACTAAGAGCTTCTAGATATCAGGACAGCGATCACTCACCTCGGATTAGACTAAGAGCTTCTAGATATCAGGACAGCGATCACTCACCTCGGATTAGACTAAGAGCTTCTAGATGTCAGGACAGCGATCACTCACCTCGGATTAGACTAAGAGCTTCTAGATATCAGGACAGCGATCACTCACTTCGGATTAGACTAAGAGCTTCTAGATATCAGGACAGCGATCACTCACCTCGGATTAGACTAAAATCTTCTGGATGTCAGGACAGCAATCACTCACCTCGGATTAGACAAATATCTTCTGGATGTCAGAACAGCGATCACTCACCTCGGATTAGACTAAGATCTTTTGGATGTCAGGACAGCAATCACTCACCTCGGATTAGACAAATATCTTCTGGATATCAGGACAGCGATCACTCACTTCGGATTAGACAAAGAACTTCTGGATATCAGGACAGCGATCACTCACCTCGGATTAGACAAAGAGATTCTGGATATCAGGACAGCGATCACTCACCTCGGATTAGACAAAGAGCTTCTGGATATCAGGACAGCGATCACTCACCTCGGATTAGACAAAGAGCTTCTGGATATCAGGACAGAGATCAATCACCTCGGATTAGACAAAGATTTATTCTACAACTAGGAGGACGCACAAGACATTCTCCAAACACCCCTCAGGGCCGACATCCCCGTTATTTGCAAGAGGAAGCGATGTAGGTACAGAGGACAAAGAGCCGGATGCCTGGTGCATATTTGTAAACAACAGCTGGTGCACGAAATCTAGGGAAGTCTCTAGATTTTGCTCGCCTGAAGTAGAGTATCCTGTAATAAATTTCAGGCCACACTACTTGCCTAGAGAGTTTTCAGGTATACTTTTCATGGCTGTTTATTTACCACCACAGAACTGATTTAAGTTTCCCTGTATTAAAGTCTCCGGCCACTAAGACCGCACTCAGTCAGCTGTATAAGGAAATAAGCAAACAGGAAACCGCTCACCCAGAGGTGGCGCTCCTAGTGGCCGGAGGCTTTAATGCAGGGAAACTTAAATCAGTTCTACCAAGTCTCTATCAACATGTTAAATGTGTCTAACCAGAGGGAAAGAAATTCTAGATCACCTGTACTCCACACACAGAGACGCGTACAAAGCTCTTCCTCGCCCTCCACATCTCTATCCTCCTGATTCCTGCTTACAAGCAAAAATTAAAGCAGGAAGCACCAGTGACTCGGTCTATAAAAAAGTAATCAGATGAAGCAGATCCTAAGCTACAGGATTGTTTTGCTCCACAGTATGGAACATGTTCCGGGATTCTTACGATGGCATTGAGGAGTACACCACATCAGTCACTGGCTTTAACACTAAGTGCATTGAGGACGTCGTGCCCACAGTGAGTGTACGTACATACCCAAACCAGAAGCAGTCGTGGTTGAACAGAGTACAGGAGGGGACTGAGCACTCACCCTTGGGGAGCTCCAGTGTTGACGATCAGTGTGGCAGATGTTGCTACCTACCCTCACCGCCTGAGGGCGGCCCGTCAGGAAGTCCAGGATCCTGGTGTTGAACGATGAGCTGTAGTCAATGAATAGCATTCTCACATAAGGGTTCCTTTTGTCCAGGTAGGAAAGGGCAGTGTGGAGTGCAATAGAGATGGCATCATCTGTGGATCTGTTTGGGCGGTATGCAAATTGGAGTGGGTCTTGGGTTTCTGGGATAATGGTGTTGATGTGAGCCATTACCAACCTTTCAAAGCACTTCATGGCTATGGACGTTAGTGATACGGGTCTGTAGTCATTTAGGCAGGTTGCCTTTGTGTAGGCCTGATCACCGACAACGATGAGACAGCCTATAGGGAGGAGGTCAGAGACTTGGCTGGCTGGTGCCAGAATAACAACCTATCCCTCAACGTAACCAAGACTAAGGAGATGATTGTGGACTACAGGAAAAGGAAGACCGAGCACACCTCCATTCTCATCGACGGGGCTGTAGTGGGGCAGATTGAGAGCTTCAAGTTCCTTGGTGTCCACATCAAGAACAAACTAGAATGGTCCAAATCACACCAAGACAGTAGTGAAGGGGGTACGACAAATTCTATTCCCCCTCAGGAAACTAAAAAGATTTGGCATGGGTCCGGAGACCCTCAAAAGGTTCTACAGCTGCAACATCGAGAGCATCCAGGTTGCATCACTGCCTGGTACGGCAATTTCTCGGCCTCTGACCGCAAGGCACTACTGCGTACGGCCCAGTACATCACTGGGGCTAAGCTGCCGGCCATCCAGGACCTCTACACCAGGCGGTGTCAGAGGAAGGACCTAAAAATTGTTAAAGCCCCCAGTCATAAACTGTTCTCTCTACTACCGCATGGCGAGCGGTACCGGAGTGCCAAGTCTAGAACCAAAAGGCTTCTCAACAGTTTTTACCCCCAAGCCATAAGACTCCTGAACAGGTAATCAAATGGCTACCCGGACTATTTGCATTGTGTGACACCCCCCCAACCCCTCTTTTACACTGCTGCTACTCTGTTTATCATATATGCATAGTCACTTTAACTATACATTCATGTACATACTACCTCAATTGGGCCGACCAACCAGCGCCTCCGAACATTTGCTAACCGGACTATCTGCATTGTGTCCCACCACCCGCCAACCCCAGAGCAGCATAGGGCTCTGAACAAAGGTCAAGGGTCAATAGATAAAAAAATCAGGAGATGGGCCGACAAATGGTTTGACACACCTGAGTTTCAGAATTACAACTGCACTCTCACTAGACTCTACCCACACACTCACTAGACTCTACCCACACACTCACTAGACTCTACCCACACACTCACTAGACTCTACCCACACACTCACTAGACTCTACACACACACTCACTAGACTCTACCCACACACTCACTAGACTCTACCCACACACTCACTAGACTCTACCCACACACTCACTAGACTCTACCCACACACTCACTAGACTCTACCCACACACTCACTAGACTCTACCCCCACACTCACTAGACTCTACCCACACACTCACTAGACTCTACCCACACTCACTAGACTCTACCCACACACACTACACCACATACACTCCAACACACACACTAGACTCTACCCACACACTCACACATTACATACGCTCCCACACACACAAACACTGCTGCAACTCTGTTTATTATCTATCCTGATAGCCTAGTCACTTTTACCCCTACCTACATGTACATATTACCTCAACCAGCTACCTCGTAGCCCTGCACATTGACTCCGTTCTGGTCCTTGGATATCGCCTCACTATTGTTTTTATTGTTACTATTTCCTTTTATTTAGCAAATATTTGGTTGACTTTTTTAACTCTGCATTGTTGGGAACGAGTTCGTAAGTAAAACATTTCACTGTAAAGCCTTCACTTGTTGTATTCGGCGCGTGTGACCAATAAAATCAGATTTGAATTGATTTGACAAAAGAGACAGACAGATACAGGTCTCTACATAGCGTGTTTATCATTTGAACAGGTACTGCCACCTAGTGGATAGAATAGGTTGTAACAGCTAAACCGACTTGAATAGGCCTCGTACTCTAACCTCAAATCAAATCAAATTCTATTTTTAACATGTGCCGTATACAACTAGTGTAAACTTTACCGTGAAATACTTGCTTACAAGCGTTTCCCAACTATGCATATTAAAAACATAAAAAAATATATAGAACAAGACAAATAAAATACACATGAATGGAGGCTATACATGGAGCACCAATACCTCCCTCCCTGGCTCCTCCCTTCTCTCACGTGGTGGACCAATGAAAACACCTGATGTGTTTCATCTAAGCGGGTAAGGAAGTCAAAGTTTTATTTGATTTATTAAACTTGTATTAAAGAAGAGAGACACACTGAGGCTTAGGTCTCATTCACAAGCCCTGGGAACAACAGTCACATCAGCACACACACAGTTATATATACACAATATACACATTATACACAATATACACATACAATATACACAATATACACATACAATATACACATTATACAATATATACAACATACACATTATACACAATATACAATATATACAACATACACATTATACACATACAATATACACATTATACACATACAATATACACAAAATACAGATTATACACAATATACAATATATACAACATACACATTATACACATACAATATACACAAAATACACATTATACACAATATACACATACAATATACACATTATACAATATATACAATATACACATTATACAATATATACAATATACACATTATACAATATATACAATATACACATTATACAATATATACAATATACACATTAGCCATTATCAGATAAAACAAACACATTCATCACTGTTAAAATCCTTAACCAATTTCCTAAATTGCCCCAGAGACACCAAATGATCCAGACAATGTCCTGAAACCAACATATGAACAGAGATGTGAGGTATGTGGGCAGCTTGTGGAGTAGAGCTTAATAAACAACAAGACAGTAATGAGGTGATCTACGTGTCTTTAAAAGAGGTCCCAGACAACTTGGTAAAGGATGCAGTGATGAGTATTAAAGCTGTCAGATGTAATAAATGAAGGGCTCTGGATAAGAGCGTCTGCTAAATGACTTAAATGTACATGTAAATAAACACAATCAAGGGATTTTAGAGAAGAGTCAGTTGTACTTCAGGAGATGGTATCACCATAGTCAAGAACAGGTAGAAAAGTTGATTCTACAATTGGCTTCCTACTAGACAGAGAAAAACAAGCTCTGTGTCCATACAGGAAACCCACTTTACTGTTAAAATCACATCATGTTTAATCATGTAGTTTGCTAATAAAATAAAACTGTCCATAGCCTGCATGTGCTTTCTCACATGTTCACCAATTCCACTTGTTTTATTTGTTGTTGTTGTTTACATAGCACAGTCCCAGCCCACCTCAAACCAGATAGAGTGCATTCAAGATAAGTCTTACTTCAACAGAGTGCATTCAAGATAAGTCTGACTTCAACAGAGTGCATTCAAGATAAGTCTGACTTCAACAGAGTGCATTTAAGATAAGTCTGACTTCAACAGAGTGCATTCAAGATAAGTCTGACTTCAACAGAGTGCATTCAAGATAAGTCTGACTTCAACAGAGTGCATTCAAGATAAGTCTGACTTCAACAGAGTGCATTCAAGATAAGTCTGACTTCAACAGAGTGCATTTAAGATAAGTCTGACTTCAACAGAGTGCATTCAAGATAAGTCTGACTTCAACAGAGTGCATTTAAGATAAGTCTGCATTTAAGATAAGTCTGACTTCAACAGAGTGCATTTAAGATAAGTCTGACTTCAACAGAGTGCATTTAAGATAAGTCTTACTTCAACAGATTGCATTCAAAATATCAACTGAAAAGTAGAATTCCTGTGACTAGAAGTCAAGTCGTAGAATGTGTCTGAGTCTGACCAGCTCCTTCATCAGTAATACCATCGATGCTTCCTCCGCTCTCAATACTTTCCAATCGGCTTCAACTCCTAGAGCCTCCCATCCTGGCGGTTTAATTGTCCTTGTTTACTTGTACAGGAGGTGTACTGTAATTCAGCTTTTTAGCTGCCAAGTAGAGCCTACATGTACCAATAATAATGAACCAGGACTGTTACTACTAACTTGACCCACCTCATCCACTAGTTGGTGGTTTTGACTGAGCCAATAGCACAGAGGTAACGCTGAAGATACATTTAACTGTTTCCCCTTTTATCTGTGGTAATAGTGACTCGCTGTTATTGTAATGTTAATGAAGTCAGACTTATCTGTGGTAATAGTGACTCGCTGTTATTGTAATGTTAATGAAGTCAGACTTATCTGTGGTAATAGTGACTCGCTGTTATTGTAATGTTAATGAAGTCAGGCTTATCTGTGGTAATAGTGACTCGCTGTTATTGTAATGTTAATGAAGTCAGACTTATCTGTGGTAATAGTGACTCGTTGTTATTGTAATGTTAATACATCCACTCTCAAATCCCCATATATTACATGGTCATTGTGCTTCTAATGGTTTTCTAATTATTGCTAAATATTGTCAGATAAAAATGCATGTGAAGATTTTGGTTCCTTTTAGTCAGGTCAAGTCATTGAGAAAGTGAGGCCAGTTTCAAAACTTCATTTTAAAGCTTTTATTCGTAAACCCAGCACTCCCAAGTATTACAAAAGTTATATGTATAAGCAGTGGTGGAAAAAGTACTTAATTGTCATATTTGAGTAAAAGTATCTTTATAGAAAATGATTCAAGTAAAAGTGAAAGTCACCCAGTAAAATACTACTTGAGTAATAGTCTAAATGTGTTTGGTTTTATATATTCTTCAGTAAAAAAAAGTCAATGCAATTGATAAAATATACTTAAGTATCAAAAGTTAAAGTATAAATCAATTCAAATTCCTTCTATTAATCAAACCAGGCGACACCATTTTCTGGTAAACTCAGTCATTGTTTACAAACAAATCATGTGTGTTTAGTGAGTCTTCAGATCAGAAGGAGTAGGACGACCAGGGATGTTCTCTGTTTAGTGAGTCTTCAGATCAGAAGGAGTAGGACGACCAGGGATGTTCTCTGTTTAGTGAGTCTTCAGATCAGAAGGAGTAGGACGACCAGGGATGTTCTCTGTTTAGTGAGTCTGATCAGAAGCAGTAGGGAGGACCAGGGATGTTCTCTGTTTAGGGAGTCAGATCAGAAGCTGTAGGACGACCAGGGATGTTCTCTGTTTAGTGAGTCAGATCAGAAGCAGTAGGACGACCAGGGATGTTCTCTGTTTAGTGAGTCTCCCAGATCAGAAGGATGACCAGGGATGTTCTCTGTTTAGTGAGTCTTCAGATCAGAAGCAGTAGGGAGGACCAGGGATGTTCTCTGTTTAGTGAGTCTTCAGATCAGAAGGACGACCAGGGATGTTCTCTGTTTAGTGAGTCAGATCAGAAGCAGTAGGGAGGACCAGGGATGTTCTCTGTTTAGTGAGTCTGATCAGAAGCAGTAGGACGACCAGGGATGTTCTCTGTTTAGTGAGTCAGATCAGAAGCAGTAGGACGACCAGGGATGTTCTCTGTTTAGTGAGTCCGCCAAATCAGAAGCAGTAGGACGACCAGGCATGTTCTCTGTTTAGTGAGTCCGCCAGATCAGAAGCAGTAGGACGACCAGGGATGTTCTCTGTTTAGTGAGTCTTCAGATCAGAAGCAGTAGGACGACAAGGGATGTTCTGTTTAGTGAGTCTGCCAGATCAGAAGCAGTAGGGAGGACCAGGGATGTTCTCTGTTTAGTGAGTCTTCAGATCAGAAGGACGACCAGGGACGTTCTGTTTAGTGAGTCTTCAGATCAGAAGGACGACCATGGATGTTCTGTTTAGTGAGTCCTCAGATCAGAAGCAGTAGGACGACCAGGGATGTTCTGTTTAGTGAGTCCGATCAGAAGCAGTAGGACCACCAGGGATGTTCTCTGTTTAGTGAGTCTGATCAGAAGCAGTAGGGAGGACCAGGGATGTTCTCTGTTTAGGGAGTCAGATCAGAAGCTGTAGGACGACCAGGGATGTTCTCTGTTTAGTGAGTCTTCAGATCAGAAGCTGTAGGACGACCAGGGATGTTCTCTGTTTAGTGAGTCTCCCAGATCAGAAGCAGTAGGGCGACCAGGGATGTTCTCTGTTTAGTGAGTCCGATCAGATCAGAAGCAGTAGGACGATCAGGGATGTTCTCTGTTTAGTGAGTCCGCCAGATCAGAAGCAGTAGGACGACCAGGGATGTTCTCTGTTTAGTGAGTCCGCCAGATCAGAAGCAGTAGGACGACCAGGGATGTTCTCTGTTTAGTGAGTCAGATCAGAAGCAGTAGGACGTGGTACCGAGGTGGGAACCACAATCAGCGGAAATGTTAAAGAGCGCCACCTATAGAGGTTGATAAACCTCAAACTTTCATTAAAATTGACATACAATATACTGAATTAAAGCTACACTCGTTGTGAATCTATCCACCAAGTCAGATTTGTAAAATGCTTTTCGGCGAAAGCATGAGAAGCTATTATCTGATACCAGGCACCCTCAAAATACTGCAACGTCACCTAACACGACAGATTTCGCGTTAGCCGGCGCAAACCAAAAACGCTGAAATAAAATATAAAACATTCATTACCTTTGACGAGCTTCTTTCTTGGCACTCCTAGATGTCCCATAAACATCATTTAGGATCTTTTTTCCATTTTCAGTGATCATATTTTCATGCACTTTTCGATGAAACGCACGTTCTGTTATAGTCACAGCCGTGATTTAACCAGTTTTAGAAACGTCTGAGTGTTTTCTATCCACACATACTAATCATATGCATATACTATATTCCTGGCATGAATAGCAGGGCGCTGAAATGTTGCGCGATTTTTAACGAAAAGCTGCGAAAAGCTGCTTAAATTCGCGACTTCCTTAACAGGTTAATTACCTAACTTATCAGAGCTCTTTGCTCCCGTATTTCAATCTTTCCTTATTTCCTTGTTTCCTTATTCCCTTCCCTAAACCATTCCAGTAACACTCAGTTTGTTCCCTGACTTCCTTGTCCCCTTACTTCCTTACCACAGTGGAGGATCTTTGGTTCAGTGAAGCTGGCATGCTCCACCATGCAGGAGATCTTCTCTCCAGGCGTGGGAGTGTACTCCAGGTAGGAGTGGATCTGATAGTGCCAGTCGCCATTGGCTAGCACCTCAGAGGAAGTCATGTTTGAGGGCACTTCCTGTCCATTCCTCAACCAGGTCACCCTGATCTGTTTTGGGTAGTACTTGTAGGCGCTGCACGTCAACATGGAGGGGTGTCTGTCACCGTGGGGCGTCATGGACAGATGAACGGAGGGCTCAACTGAGAGGGGAAAATAATATAATAAAACACTATTATTTTGTTTTCTACTGCTTGGTGTTTTTCAATGGACAGGTATGGACATGTCCACTATGGTCGTATATCTATATACGGATCAGTTCCCTTTCTAGCTTGGGTGTCAATGTGTTCCACCTATAAGCTTTAGTAAGTGTCATTTTAGATGGAGTCAATTGAGGTGGCTTGTGTTGTGTCAAGACTGATACCCGAGCTAGTTCTCTTTTATTCCCTCAAAACAAACTCTGCAAGATTCCACCCTGGGATGGTGCGAGTTAGATAAGAACTGCACAGACAGGTTTATTTCTGGAAATTCCATGACTTGTCAAACCCAAACATAACTCATGTAATAATCAACAAAATGGTGCTTAAAAAAATATTGTAAAATTATGATGTGAAATCAATTTCTGAAATCTCTTTTTTCCCACCACTGCTCTCCATAGAACTGCTCTCCGTAGAACTGCTCTCCGTTGTTGTTTACTCCAGCCTCGTAGGCGACGGCACCATAATGTTTGCAGAAGAAATGAAGTGGAGTTTGAAACGATGCTAGGACCACGGGATCGGCGTTTAATTGCTCAGCCTTATGTATCCCAATGGGTGTGTAACCAGTCAATCTATTGAGACTGCTGTTGTATTCCATGACCTTCACCAGGTCTGAAATAGCTCTCCAGATGTACTCCACATCGTGGGGATCTTCCCCTCTGGAATAACAAAGGTCGAGGATGGTGATAAAGTGTCCATCTGGTGAGAAAAAAACATGAATGAACCATAAAGGTTTTTGTGTTTTAAAAGTTTTTAAAAAATAATTAAAACTGAGCACATATGACTTTATGAAATGAATGTAAAAAAAAACATTTCCAAATATATTGCAGAATTTCACAACAGCTACTGCAAAATCGAGCATTTTTGGCTGCAGAAATCACACACAAAAAATTGTGCGAAACCCTGGAGGGACTGAATAATAGTGAAGACATCAAAACTATGAAATAACGCATATGGAGTCATGTAGTAACCCCCCCCAAAAAGTGTGAAATGAATCAAAATATATTTTATATTTGTGATTTTTCAAAGTAGCCACCCTTTGGCCTCATGACAGCTTTGCACACTCTTGGCATTCTCTCAACCAGCTTCGTGAAGAATGCTTTTCCAACAGTCTTGAAGGAGTTCCCACATATGGAAACAAGCAGGCAAGTGTGACTCAAAATGGCTAGGGTAAGGGAATAAGGAAGTAAGGAAGCAAACTGAGTGACTGACTGGAATTTCTGTGGTAAGGGAGCAAGGAACTAAAGAAATAGTGAAGTAGGGAGTCAAAGAGCTCATATTAATGTGGTTCACCATTTCAGAGATACTTTTATTTCATCCCAGACACAACTCTGCATGATTTAAGTGTGGTTATATGTATGTTAGAGATGTGTGTTTGTTTTGTGACTGTAACTTGAGCCATTCTAACTCAGAGTCTGAGAGGAGAAAGATAGCCATCTGGGCTGGTGCTGGGGGTGATCTTTGGTGCAGTTGGTCTCATCTATTACAACAGGAGGAAGACCACTTGTGGTGAGACATACAAGAATTTATCAAAAATATTATAGTTCACTGGTGGAGAGACATACAACAATCTATCTGAGATATTATAGTTCCCTGGTGGTGAGACATACAATCCTCTATCTGAGATATTACATTCAGAGGCCTACCTTTTGACCCACAATTGCCTCACAATGACCATGGCACTAAGTTAACCTGTGATAAGTGTGTAACTTTTTACAAAGCCTTCGTTAAGCCAAGCCCAGACCAAGTGGATAGGTTGACGCATGAAACACAGACGCAGAGCGCCTCCCAGCTGTGGCACAATGCAAGGACTCTGCGCATCACTGCCAGCACAGCACAAACAGTTCCCAGGCGCAGCACAACAAACCCAGGGAAATTCTTAAATGAACACTTGCTCCTAGCTTTTAGAGGGAATTCTGCCACTTGGTACCGCAACAAGGACAAAGGCACACAACTGATGGAAGGCAGAGGATTTGCTGTGGAGAGAAAAGGCGTGGTGGTGCATCCTGGCCATCCCTGGTCGGCAGCTGGGATTCTGGATCCTGGAGGTCAAATGTGACCTGAGGCTCCAAATCTAATTTTATTGGTCACATACACGTGTTTAGCAGATGTTATTGCAGGTGTATCGAAATGCTTGTGCTTCTAGTTACGACAGTGCAGCAATATCTAACAAGTAATATCTAACAATTCTGTTAAATATACTACCAAGTAGTACATCATTTGTTCAGTCACTGTATTTCATGTTTTCAAATAAAAATGAATAAGTTACATTGAACAATACATTGCAGTTAATGAGGTTACTAGTACACCACCCCATTTGCTGGAAATAAGCTCCCTCTCAGATTCACAAGGCCAGCACAGATATGTAGTTTTTGATCGATTATGGAGATCAGTGTGATTGGCACAGTCTTTCAAATGCCGTATTGCCCTTTCGACATGGATGCGGACGTTTGCAATACGCCGAGTGTTGGTCACCTCCTCACAGGTGAGCTGCCCTCCTTGGCACATAAACGCTGGAAAGACCAAGGTCACCTCATGTTCATCCGGTACGTCCCGGATGTTAAATCCACGACCCCCAGTCGCCTCATCCCCAGAGCGAAGGTAATTCACAAAAGGCTGAGTGCTGTATTGTGGCCACTCAAAATATTGACACTTTGGGTCCAATTTGGACATTTTCAATTAGGGGTGTACTCGCTTTTGTTGCCAGCGGTTTGGACATTAATGGCTGTGTGTTGAGTTATTTTGAGGGGACAGCAAATGTACACTGTCATACAAGCTGTACACTCACTACTTTACATTGTAGCAAATTGTCATTTCTTCAGTGTTGTCACATGAAAAGATAAACTCAAATATTTACAAAAATGTGAGGGGTGTACTCACTTTTGTGATATACTGTATAGTATCTGCAGGTTTGGCAACCAGACTGTCGGCAAAAGTTCTCGATCCCTCATTGGATACCTGGGTCATCTCCATGGCACTGCTGATCTGTATAGTTAGACTGCAATAGTTGTGGTCCTCCAGGATAGGATCCATCCATTGTGACTGAGCATCAGAGAAGCCCTGGGGTGCAGGAGGTGACTAACTCGCCCATGCTTGACAGTCACCTTCAAGGTTAAGCATCAAGTAATAGCTGTCATTGTAAACTTGGACAGGCAATGGCACTGGAACATCTGATCAATAACACTGACATTTTGGGAGTCAAGCTTGAACCAAGCAAAAAAACAACGTTAACAACGAAGGTAAAATGTACTATTCAACTAGCAATTAAGTTAGCTAGCTACTCCGGGAGAAAACATCTGCAATAAGAAGTCTACTTCAAACTGGAAACTTCAGAATATTGTGGATTGAGTTTCCTGCACATTCTGGCGCCTACATTATTTTTGACTGTGCATCCTCATGCCGCTAGATGGCACTTTTGTAATACTGAAGAATAACAATCGATGGGTTAGTTTACAACTGGCAGAAAGTCGTGTGTTGTGATTCTAGATGGCCAGATAGTTAGCAACAATGACAAGAAGCTGCCTTGTGGGGAATCGTATGTGGCTCTTTTCAGCTAGTTATCTAACTAGCAAGTGTAATGATGTATTTGAGAGACAGCAAGTGCTCATTGTGCAAATGTATTTATCTGTTCAATAAACATTGGAGATGAAATCTAGTTTCCATGTTGTTAACAATCTAAGCCAACCCTGTGTGTGTTTTGCCCCATAGTTGCGCAAGCATCAGTTTTGTTTGCTAAACAACCAACCTTATAATTTGAGGCGTAAAACAGAGAGGTATACTGGACCCCCTAAAACATACCACTTCGATACAGCTACGACTAGAAATGACTTTTCGTAACAGGTGCAGACATAGTTGGGGGAAGTAGTTTGGGGCGTCATATTTCCGTCAGGGGACAGCTACTCTGTGAAGTGCACTTGTGCAATAACTCAGTTCGTCTTTGCACTCCTTCTAAACAAAGCTATTTTTGGAAACTTTGACACGGGTAAAGTCTTCAAAACTTAGTCGACTCTGTTCGTAACAGTTTATAGTATTGAGAATAGAAAACTGTATTGAGATCAAATGTTTAATCGATGATAAGATTTGCAGAATGTCTGCCAAAATCCATCTCGTTCAATCTCCTCCCATTGCCGGCCACTGGGCTTCCTCTCACTACCATATTTGGTAGTGAGTGGAAACACCAAGCGGATGCTTCACATTTATACATCCGGTGAAATATCTGTTCTATCTGTGCCTTAATGCTCAAATGTCAGATGTGTTCAGACTGACATGGCTACTCTAGTTGTCATGGTAATGGCGCGGGTGTACAGGGGCATAGAAGTTGTTTTGTAGCTTGCAAAGTCTACCCCAGTTGCTTTTAATGTTTGATATGAAAGTCTCCCACAGTTGCTTTGAATGTTTGCAATCTTAGTGTAAGAACACTTTTAAAGCCTCAAAGGATAAGATGTTCCAACTTTCAAAATGAGTCATTTTTGGCTAGCCACGGCATTTAACTAGCTAGCTAGGTAGTTGTTTAGCTTGCTAGCACATTCAAGCATTCAAACAATAAACAAACGTGTGAGCTACCAGATTGTTGTTGTCAAACTGTCGACATAGAGGCTAGCAAGCAACAATATATGCCAAATCACAGTCTGGAAACCACTTAAGGGCATTTCACCCTTTCAGATAAGTCACATGGCCAGGAATCAGATTTATGTGATTTCAAAATGTGGCTTGAAATATCTGATTCCATGTGCTTTTTGTCTGTGCAGACTCCAGGGGAAAAATCAGATTTGACTCCGCTATATACACTTTTTGTATTTGAGTCAAACTTCATAAAACTAGAAAACAATTATTTGACAGGTATAAAATCCGTTCTTCGTTTCGGGCAATATGACATGCGTTGCCTTTGACATGATTAAGGTAACTACTGTGCAGGTGCATGACAGCAATAGCATTTGACATGTCAAAGATATTTAATTTGGGGCTTTCTGCAGAGACCAAAGCGAATCGGATGACGATCTGATTTCAGGTCAGTTTTGTTACTTGCAAAACAGTACTGGGTTATGATTTGAGTAAGACACATTGATCCCAGATCTGCGTTTACCGGCAACATCCGTGTGCTGGCGACCACGTGTCTGTGCGCTGACCAATGGCAACGCTCCTAGCTATAGCTGAACGAAGCCATGTGAGGATCTGTAAAATGGCGGCGCAGTGGCGTGGAAAAGATGCGCTTATAATCACCGGCAACACGGACTTTCTGACCGCAAACACATTCAATGAGGTACGGCTTTGATACATAAGCTTACTGCATACATGCGGCCAAATAAAAATTACTTGTACCACTTGTCTTTGGCCTTTTTCATACACGAAAAATGGCAAACCAGCACGCGGTGCCTACACGTGGATGTGAACGGCTAGTAGTAGCTATCATTAGCTGCGAATCGCATGGCGGCATGGGAAAATAACTGCTGGTGACACAAGTAACTAACTATGTCTCCCTTATTGCACGATTTAGTTCGGCATAAAATAATCTTATTGGCTTTCTGCAAAGTAATACCTGTCTAAGTTGCCGTGATAGTAAGTTGAATGTGCTATAATTCAATAGGGAGTCAGCAAAGTTTCTTCTCTACTCGGAAAAAGCGATGTTCTGTCTGCTGCTGGACTCGCACACCTTCTAAAGACTGGTCGTGTTGGGTATCCGGAAGCTGGCAACAATGAATTGTCGGTTGGCGTCAATCAAAAGCAAATGATCAGATTAAATTGTTGAGTTTATTCTTCCGAATATTCTGCATTCACGTGGCTGCCGATATGGATATTTAGCAAAGTACTGGAACACACTCACTGTCCCATACATAGCAGACAGGGGGACACATTACTTTTGTAATGTTGGAACGGGTACGGTCCAAGTGTTGGCATGCTACCTATGTCAATCATGGGCTCATACAAAAGTACATCCAATTCCGCTGAAATGCACCCGTATTTTACTCATTGTTTTTATATCATTGCATTTCGATTGCCTTTGCGTACCACCCATTTCAGTTAACATCCTCCATATATCATTCACACCTGTCAACACTGGTCTCACACCCAGGGTCTTGTTTTGTTGAACTAATTATAGCCGCTTTACTCTTGTGGCAAACATGAATGATGAACAGCGTTGTAGCTAGTGTGATTGTATAGGCCTACCATTGACGTTAATAGGAGTGTCAGGCACCTAGTAGCCAACAATGGCCTATTATTTCAACGCTGTCCACCTCTTTGTACTACTGTACTATCCTGCTTAAATTAAAATAGATGATGTTTCCTGAGAGGTAATGAGGGATTAGTACAGAGGCCCTATGGGTTCTGGTCCAAAGTAGTGTACTATATAAGGAATAGGGTGCCATTTGGAATGGGCTCAATAATAATAAATAACAAATAACGTTAAGCCACGTTTTTCTGTTTTCCACTTTCTGCACATTTTACAATGCTCCCATTGTTACTGTTCACTGTCTGCTCTCATCTCCCACACACGTATTGGTTGGGTGACTCTGAGAAGAGAACACTGACTGGGAACTCTCCCAAATGGCACCCTACTCCCTATAGTGCACTACTTTTCACCAGAGACCTATGGGCCTTGGTCAAAAGTAGTGCACTGCACTTCATATGTAATAGGATGCCATATGGGATTCAGCTTGTGACTCACGTTTCTCAAGAAAGCTCCATTTGGATCTATAAGCCCTGGTCCTAAGTAGTGCACTGCATTTGGGAATAGGGTGTCTTTTGGGACGTTGCCCCATAATCATATTATAGACAGACAGTGTCCCAGCAACAACCACCACCACACCCAGGGAGGGGCCTGTTGTTGTCAAGGAGTGAGAGTGCAGAATAGTGTGCTATGGACTAACTGTCACTTTCTATGACAAGACAACGCATGGCCTTATGATGCGAGACACTTTGTGCTGCTGTTTTTACACCTCGTTGGATAAATCAAACTGAAGTGTGGGAAAGACTGTCTGAACATTTCCCTCCTCCGCCCCCGCGTCAGGGCTCTGCTCTTGAACAGTCTGAAAACATGGCATGCAGACACACTCATTCTGATGGGAGGAGGAAGCATACAAACGCAGCCTCAACAAACACTATTGACTAGCTGCTTGTTTTATTGTATTCAGACTGCCCTTTGAGTTATGTTCCTCAATTGTCTTTTAGGAGAAATGTGTTCACTTTCTCAATCTTTCCTTAATTCCCCCCGTCCTTCCTCTTTGCCACTTTCTGTAAATACATTAAAGAAGAACGTCTGAAGGGACTTTGGACCTTCTCCTCCAATACGGTTGGGAAAGAGATGAGGAGATGGGATGCAGGGAATCACAAAAATACTTATGATCGAGCAACTGTTTCTGTAGGCTGGGTTTACACAGGAGGCCCAATTCAGATATTTTTGCTTTGCTCTTTTGACCAATCAAATCAGATCTTTTTCCCAAAAATTGGGCAGCCTATTTGCCTGACTCGTGATTGAACTTGTTCTCCTTTCTGATCTTGTTGCTTGTTACAGGCTGTCCTGGGTAAAGGGGAAGTCAGTGATCTGGAAATGGACACTCACTCCTGCCTGGACCCTTCCATCCTGGCTATGTTTGAAGATTCCGCCGTAGCTGCAGAGGTCAGCATCAGGACACAATGTTGGCCAACATTCAGATATACTGGGGCGTATTCATTACGCTGATTCTGTTGTAAAACGTTTCTTAAAAGATGGCAAATGAAACAGGGAGGGAACTACCTGAATTTGTCCAATAGAAACTCTAATTTTGTTGTTTGCTACAGTTTGGGTCTTAAACGGTTTCTGTAATGAATACACTCCTGATGTAGACCCTGTTCCCATCTGAGACCGGTTCTACATCAGTGGTTCCCAAACTTCAGGTCGGGACCCAATCTGGGGTCCCCTGAGAAAATGTGTGATCTTATCAAACAAATTAAGATTTTTTAAAATCTTGAAATGGGCATAGAGTACAACCTTTTAGTGTCGACTAAGGGCCTTTTACACTATTAGAATGCTCTTTCATGTCATTATTATGGGTTGGGACAGCCTGCGGGACATAAAGTGGAGGAAATATCGACACACAGCGTTAACTAGGGAATATCATGTTTCCAAGTGGGGTCCCCTGCATTTTCTACTGTCAGTTTGGAGTCGTGTGCAGAAAAACTCCTGGTTTACATGAACTTGTACAATTAGAAACACTCTGCCTGTTCCTGTCCAATTAGAAACACTCTGCCTGTTCCTGTCCAATTAGAAACACTCTGCCTGTTCCTCTGCAACTATTGTTTCCCGTCACAGAAATGAGAGATGCCATTTGTGCTATTTTTAATTCATTCAATTTATTTCATTTGTTTTTTTTTAGACTAGGAGCAGACTAGATGAGGAGAGTGAGTCCACGTTGTTGACTGCTCTAACGGAGATCCTGGACAGTGTTGACGATGAGACCCTGTCTCCCTTTGACACCCTGCCTGACACTGGGCTCTTCTCTGACCAGAGGCTACGGGACAACTCCCGGTGGGTAAAAACCAAGTGTGGGTCTGTGTGTGTGATTCAGAATTAATTGAGATTTAAGAGTAACCAGTGGTCCTGCTCTGAGACGCTGTGTGAAAACAGTCCCAGGTGTTCTTCATTTGATGAGAATCAGGGGTACCACTTTTATTTTGGTTTTATCTGTAAGTCATGCTGAAAATGGTGTGTCTGTGGGAGAACAATGTGATTGTTGTTTTGTAATTACTGTATTTCTCCTGTTTGGTGTGTTTCTCCAGTTGAGGCGGCTGCTGAGTTTAACAGGGTCTCCACCTGAAAAGAAGCACTCTTTCGTTCCATAAAGACCCCCTCTTCATCTTCATCCCCTCTTCCTCTGTTGGAAAGGTAGAAACCTCATCCCTTTCTGTTTTATGGAAGTGTGTGTGTCAGATTAAGATTAGCCGTACTACTACTGGTAATCCCACCTGTTAATCTAGGTTTACAGACGTAATTTCAATGATAAAAGAACCACTAGAAGAGTGCTCTCCAACCCTGTTCCTGGAGAGCTACCCTCCTGTAGGTTTTCACTCCATCCCTGTTCCTGGAGAGACACCCTCCTGTAGGTTTTCACTCCAACCCTATTCCTGGAGAGCTACCCTCCTGTAGGTTTTCACTCCAACCCTGTTCCTGGAGAGACACCCTCCTGTAGGTTTTCACTCCAACCCTATTCCTGGAGAGACACCCTCCTGTAGGTTTTCACTCCTACCCTATTTGTAACTATCCTGGGGTGTATTTATTACGTATTGCAACGGAAACCGTTTACTGTTTAAGAAGCAAACATAATGAAATGGGGAGGGTCCTACTTGAATTTGTCCAATAGAAACTCGATTTGATCCCAAAACGTTTTTCCGTTTGCAGTAAACTGTTTCTGTTGCAGAACAGTCATTTAGCTGTGGCGCTTCGCTTTTTTTCCGTTGCAGGTCTGCTGACCGCAAACTGGAACATTCTGTGCAACTTCCGACGCGCGTTTATTGTGACCACTGAGGCTGTACCAGCTTTAAGTTAGTGAGTAGGCTACTGTGGCTATTTGATCATAATGTAGGCCTACCAGAGTAGCCTACCAGAGTAGCCTACCATTTAAAAACAAGGGAGACAAATGCATCCCATAACATTTTAACATGGAAATAGCTGTTCAATCATTCAGCCTACAGTAGCAGCCAATGTGTGGTGTTCAATATAGGCTACATTCTATGAGACTTGTAGGTCTTGACATGAACCTGTTTATCCACTTGTCCTTCATATAAGGAGGTGACTGAAAAATGTTGTTTGATGCAAGAAACCACTTTAAAAAATAAAATGCATAATTATTCCCATACCGTTATTACAGAGAATCAAGACATTATGCTTCCCTCTGTCTATTGGATAATTAGCTCATTCAAGGCCATCTCAAAATACAACACTGCCCCTTTAAGACATGCAAATGCTCTTTACTTGACTGGCTTTTCAAAGATGTTTAGAAATGCAAACATTTTGTGCTCTTGTAGGAAGCAACCACTGCCCCCATTGTTAACTACAACTGATCTATAACTGGGCTAATAACTCACTAACTAGCAAAGGATATGAACAAATGTGCACAGGTGGCTACATGCATCTCTCACTTTGATCTCAAAACAAGCGCATGCTGTCCAGTGGCCATATATGATCCTTATATGGCAATGGCTATTTGCATATAGGCCTTACTGCGGTTCTGATTGGTTATGGTGCACTGGTCTGTGTAAGGGTGCATGTCAATGCAATAGAATCCTACTCCGATGTGTTCTGCCTACAACAACATCACTGGTCTGTGTAAGGGTGCATGTCAATGCAATAGAATCCTACTGTGATGCGTTCTGCCTACAACAACATCTCTGGTCTGTGTAAGGGTGCATGTCAATGCAATAGAATCCTACTGTGATGCGTTCTGCCTACAACAACATCACTGGTCTGTGTAAGGGTGCATGTCAATGCAATAGAATCCTACTGTGATGCGTTCTGCCTACAACAACATCTCTGGTCTGTGTAAGGGTGCATGTCAATGCAATAGAATCCTACTGTGATGTGTTCTGCCTACAACAACATCACTGGTCTGTGTAAGGGTGCATGTCAATGCAATAGAATCCCTACTGTGATGCGTTCTGCCTACAACAACATCACTGGTCTGTGTAAGGGTGCATGTCAATGCAATAGAATCCTACTGTGATGCGTTCTGCCTACAACAACATCACTGGTCTGTGTAAGGGTGCATGTCAATGCAATAGAATCCTACTGTGATGCGTTCTGCCTACAACAACATCACTGGTCTGTGTAAGGGTGCATGTCAATGCAATAGAATCCTACTCCCGATGCGTTCTGCCTACAACAACATCTCCTGCACAGTTAGTTTTGCATACTAAGTCCTGCGTAGTTCCTTTTGTTTCTGTATGTTGCATTGAAGGTGACTAACATTGAGTTGATTCGATCCCAATTCCCACAGTAAAGGGAAACGTTGATAGTGTTAACTAACGGGGGAAACTCTAGAAAGTCGAGCGAAGTTCAATCTCGTGCTTCTCTGCGCGGGATGATATTTCATCTGCGTGGCAGTCCGAGGCGAGCTGTGCAACCGCTCACCTTAGAGGGACCATTGGCAGTCACGTTTTTAAAAACTATTTCTGTCGAGGCGCACTTTGAAGATGCTGGAACAGTCAACATTTACTTTTCCTCTGCAAACAAAGCGAGTTATGAATAGAAAATCTGTCAACCCCATTGTAGAATTGTTTATCTATTTCTGTGCAAGATAAATATTCCTCTGGAGGTTATGAGTACCGTAGGACGAGCCCTGCACTGGAGTAACTTGTTTGATTTCAAATAAGAAAAACGGTTAAAGATTTACATTCATTTTAATGTACTAAATAAAATGCCTATCATAGTGAATTTGACATAAATGGGTATGGGATTGGGTTGTGTCATAGTTTGGAAATGATATACAAAAAATATTAGTGTACTACACTATGGGATTGAGTTTGTCATGAAAAATAATATAGAGAATGATATCTTTATTAAAAATAGAGCCATAGCAAGCGAGATTATGAGCATAGCTGGAGTAACAGTCTTGACGTCATTCTTCCTTCCAGGTTGAGACAGTCATTCCAGACAGACCCTGGAGGGCTGGGCTGACTCCGAGAGCCCAGGGCTCTTCCACATCCACACAGAGGAGCGATGGAGAGGAGGAGGAGGGCGGCAAGGTCCACATTCACAGCCCGCCTCACGGCTTCAATCAGGACTCGGGAGAACTCTCCCTCGACCGATCACAAGTGAGAGCGCTGAACTCTGTAGAGAAGGACCATGGCTACTCCTGTACAGTGTCCCTGGTGGACCTGGTGAAACTCATGCACCCCTACTGCCTGAGGGTGTGCCTGGATGAGGAGGGGAAGGACTGGGTCAGCACATCCAGGCAGGAGGCCTCCTCCCTGGGGGAACGGAGCGCGGACCAGAGTGTACCCCTGGAGGGCGAGGTGTGGAGGTATACGAAGCCTGGTTCGGAAGAGAGCGACGAGGAAATTGATGTGGACGGATCAGATGACGAGTGTCCCTCGGTAGGAGGGATGAAGGATGAGAAAGAGGGGGATGGAGAACAGGGAAGTAAAGGTGAAGAAGTGAAGCAACTAAAAAGTCTACTTGTGAAGTGGGACGGGCCCACAGAAGGCCAGAAGACCAAGAACAAAAAGAGTGAGCTTCGGACCTGTCCTGGTGACATCCTACGAGCTACCAGCAGCAGACGAACCTGACTTAAACGTGCTCCCGGACTTGAGCGAGCTCACCAGCCAAATCCCCATTTTTGACACCAAAACAACGACCATTTCCCTCACCACATCCTCTCCGGAGTCTTCAGCAGCATCTTCAAAGGACAGCCAGCATCAGGTTGTAACTGACTTGTCTGAAAGGACCAGAGAAATGTCGTCGCCCGGAGCCTCCACCACAGCGAGGCGAGTCCAAGCCCAGACCGGCACTCAGTCTCCAGCAGTACCGCCTGCTGCGTCAGCAAAGACTACCCCTGGTGGGGAAACCTGAGAATTACACCACCAAATGGCCCTCTCTACCTGAAACCCCCACGGAGTTGCCTCCTATACCCTATTTACAAGGACCTAAATATAACATGTGGGGACCAACGACACCACATCATTACATAGGAAGTAAAACAGGGGGTGATGTCAGTGAATTCAAGCCTATAGCTAAGACCAGGACGAAGATGGTCTCTCCTGCTTGTCCCAGTAAACCTGGTAAAGGTATTGGCATCAATGGATCAAAGCCTGTAAGAAGTGGGACTAAGACTCCTCCTACCAGCTCAGCTTTAAAGCCCAAACACAACTCAAAGGAAGCTAAATCTGCGAATGATGTTGGTGTATTAAAGCCTATTTGGACTGAGACCATCTCTCCTGCTAGTCCCTTACCAAGTCCCAACCTGAACTCCAACTCAGTGGCGGGTCTGGGCCAGAACAGGACGAGCCCAGAAAAGAGTGCTGTTGCGGTCAGTAGCGACCCCCCAAACCCTGTCCTGGTCCCACTACCAGGAACCCGTCCATCTTTGGATAGATTTGATAGGAGCCGTGGGACCAACCAGGAGAAGCAGGAACAATCTCTACCTCCGTCCACCACCCAGGAGTCTTCGGCGCCCAAGCCCAAAATGGTGTTCTACAACCGGGATCCAAGCCTGAAGAGCAACAGTCTCCTCCTTGAGATCCAGCGGAGGTTCTCCACCAAACAACCATCGCGGAAACCACTTCACACCCAAAACACTGCAGAGACCACGAAACAAGGGGATCAGCCTCGCTCTCTCAGCCCGAGGAAAGGAATCGAGACAGTACCAGAAGGGTCCAAGTTTTCCCCAAGTGCACCAGTAATGGCAAGTCCATCGTCCAGCCCCTCAGTCCATCCACCCACCCATGCTGTTGCTCCTTACCCAGAGATGGAGAGGGCAAAGCGGGTATCCATTGGTAACCTTCCCCCATGTCCGACTGTCCACCTCTCCAGAGAGTAACACCTGCATACAGACCCCCACCTGCGGCACAGGTAAGCCAGATGAGCCATAACACACATATAAACAATATATTTTGTTGTAGGGTGAAGTTGACTGATTTTGGGTCAGTTTAGTATTTTACTTACTACAGGTTAAGGTTAGGTTTGGGGGAGTGGACTCTGATCCTAGATCTGTACCTAGGGGAAACTACACCCTGAGTATATATTTCTTCAGATAAAGCTAATTCAAATCAAATCAAATGTATTTATAAAGCCCTTCGTACTTCAGCTGATATCTCAAAGTGCTGTACAGAAACCCAGCCTAAAAACCCCAAACAGCAAGCAATGCAGGTGTAGAAGCACGGTGGCTAGGAAAAACTCCTAGAAAGGCCAAAACCTAGGAAGAAACCTAGAGAGGAACCAGGCTATGTGGGGTGGCCAGTCCTCTTCTGGCTGTGCCAGGTGGAGATTATAACAGAACATGGCCAAGATGTTCAAATGTTCATAAATGACCAGCATGGTCGAATAATAATAAGGCAGAACAGTTGAAACTGGAGCAGCAGCACGGCCAGGTGGACTGGGGACAGCAAGGAGTCATCATGTCAGGTAGTCCTGGGGGATGGTCCTAGGGCTCAGGTCCTCCTAGAGAAAGAAAGAAGGAGAGAATTAGAGAACGCACACTTAGATTCACACAGGACACCGAATAGGACAGGAGAAGTAGTCCAGATAGCAGGGGTCTGGACTGGAACCCATGCTGCTGAAATAGCAGGGTTCTGGACTGGAACCCATGTTGCCGAAATAGCAGGGTTCTGGACTGGAACTCATGCTGCTGAAATAGCAGGGTTCTGGACTGGAACCCATGCTGCTGTGGTGTTCTGCAGGAAGCAGCTTAGAACACCAGACCAGCAGAAAGTTCACCTCGACGAACTGCTACTGTCCCTGCATTCAGAAACTGATCTCTTGGTCGCGTTGCAGGAATCCAAGCCACAGATCTGACCAGCCTTCTGGAGCGGTTTGAGGAAACACAAGGTGAGTGAGGGACCAGTGGGGTTTCGTTAACTCTCTCCCTTTCTTCTTCCAGCTATACTACGTCCCATCCATTCTGGGATTTGCATTAAGATGTATTGATTTGGTTGATGCATACATCCCAGCTACCCCTGTCCTTGTCATCTTACATACCTATAGTCCATCTGTAAATAGCCCATCCAATCTACCTACCTCATCCCCCATATTGTTTGTATTTACTTTTCTGCTCTTTTGCACACCAGTATCACTACTTACACACCAGTATCTCTACTTACACACCAGTATCACTACTTACACACCAGTATCTCTACTTACACACCAGTATCTCTACTTACACACCAGTATCTCTACTTACACACCAGTATCTCTACTTACACACCAGTATCACTACTTACACACCAGTATCTCTACTTACACACCAGTATCTCTACTTACACACCAGTATCTCTACTTACACACCAGTATCTCTACTTACACACCAGTATCTCTACTTACACACCAGTATCACTACTTACACACCAGTATCTCTACTTACACACCAGTATCTCTACTTACACACCAGTATCTCTACTTACACACCAGTATCACTACTTACACACCAGTATCTCTACTTACACACCAGTATCACTACTTACACACCAGTATCTCTACTTACACACCAGTATCACTACTTACACACCAGTATCTCTACTTACACACCAGTATCTCTACTTACACACCAGTATCTCTACTTACACACCAGTATCTCTACTTACACACCAGTATCACTACTTACACACCAGTATCTCTACTTACACACCAGTATCTCTACTTACACACCAGTATTACACACCAGTATCACTACTTACACACCAGTATCACTACTTACACACCAGTATCACTACTTACACACCAGTATCTCTACTTACACACCAGTATCTCTACTTACACACCAGTATCTCTACTTACACACCAGTATCTCTACTTACACACCAGTATCTCTACTTACACACCAGTATCTCTACTTACACACCAGTATCACTACTTACACACCAGTATCTCTACTTACACACCAGTATCTCTACTTACACACCAGTATCACTACTTACACACCAGTATCTCTACTTACACACCAGTATCTCTACTTACACACCAGTATCACTACTTACACACCAGTATCACTACTTACACACCAGTATCTCTACTTACACACCAGTATCTCTACTTACACACCCGTATCTCTACTTACACACCAGTATCTCTACTTACACACCAGTATCTCTACTTACACACCAGTATCACTACTTACACACCAGTATCTCTACTTACACACCAGTATCACTACTTACACACCAGTATCTCTACTTACACACCATCATCTGTACATCCATCACTCCAGTGTTAATCTGCTAGATGTTAATTACTTCGCTACTATGACCTATTTATTGCCTTACTTCCTCACGCCATTTGCACACACTGTATATAGACTTATTTTGTTTCTATTGTGTTGACTGTACGCTTGTTTATTCCATGTGTAACTCTGTGTTGTTTCTGTCGCACTGATTTACTTTATCTTGGCCAGGTCGCCGTTGTAAATGAGAACTTGTTCTCAACAAACTTACCTGGTTAAATAAAGGTGAAATGTAAAAATCTTGAACATGGTGATGGAAAAAGGCACAACAGATCCTAAATCAGCACTTCTACTCTAAGATTGAACCCCTGATCTTGCCTCCCCATGTCTGTGTCTCTTCCCACAGCCAAAGAGGAGACTGAGAGTGAACCTGAAGCCAGTCCAGATAGGAGCCCTGTTAGAGATGAAGAGCCGAGCAACAACACTGAAGGTGAGTTAAAGGAAGGACTCAGCCTGAGACTTGCACCCTATTACCTCCTTAGTGCACTACTTTTGACCAGAGCCATATATGGGCACTGGTCAAAAGTAGTGCACTATAAAGGGAATAGGGCACCATTTGGGATGAAACTGTTCTTCGACTTAATTTCTAGTTTAGTCCGCACAGTTGCTCAGAGGACTTTGCTGTGGTTATTCTCATGCTTTAGAACAGAACTTCAGTTCATCATCTGGTTTGTTGCTTTCTTTCCAGGGATGCTGACACTGCTGGGTGCCTATCTCCTCAGCACCCAAGATAAACTCTGTCTTCCAGCACCCACTGGCTTTCCAGAACTTGTCAACACACTTGAACCCTCAGAACTCCGGAGCCCCTCAGAACTCCGGAGCCCTCAGAACTCCGGAGCCCCTCAGAACTCTGGAACGTTGCGATACTCAGGAACCTCTCAGCACCCAGAATGTTCTCAGCACTCAGGAACAGGCCCCTGCACAGCCGCGCTGGAAACCTCTTACCCCTGTCGCACCTCAGAGGAAGCAACCGGCGACCCCCAAACCTCTCCCTCCCAAGGCCATCCAAATCATCGACCCCATCCTCTACCACCCAAAAAGGCCCACCCCCCCCCCAAAGCCCCTGTCACCCCCTGAGTTCCAGACACCAGTATCTGTCTCCTCGGACCACGGCTACTGTCTATCTCAGGATCAACCAGGGGTAATACTACTATGTTATGCAGCAAAAGACAAACCATACTCCCCGACCACCAACCAATTCCCAACCCCCTCAGTGCCCGGCACACAGAACTCTGGGAAATATTTGCGGCAGCAGCAGCCAGTGGACTCCAGGACTGTTCCAGAGACACAACTTCCCTCAGACTCTGCCCCGCCATCTACAGAGAGCTCCCCTCTAGGACGGATGCCATTACTGCAGGGGAGGCACAGGAAGAGAGAACCAGCCCTGCATCCCCTCCCTCCTTCACCCAGTCCCCCTGCCAGAGGTAGGAGGTCGTCCCAGCGCTATCGGACAAGGTCTTCATGCTCGGACTCTAGCTCTAGGTCCCCTTCTTCATCGTCATCTTCTCATCCTCCTCCTCTCGATCCAGGTCTCGCTCCACCCCGAAAGAGGTAGGTTCAAATTCTGCGTGGTGACTGTTATCGCTCTTGAATTGAAGTTGGGGAGAGAGGAGGAGGGGGGGCATGTTAGTGGGTGTGGGCATGTTAGTGGGTGTGGCCATGGTAGTGGGTGTGGCCAATGGTAAGGTACTTTTTTGTTGTTGCTGTTTTAAACCTAATTTCTTCCAATTCTACATGTTTTGTCATGAGGCTGACAGAAAA
The DNA here is from genome assembly GCF_021184085.1 of Oncorhynchus gorbuscha. Taxonomy (NCBI): domain Eukaryota; kingdom Metazoa; phylum Chordata; class Actinopteri; order Salmoniformes; family Salmonidae; genus Oncorhynchus; species Oncorhynchus gorbuscha. The sequence goes on from NW_025746360.1 coordinate 119,140, forward strand.
AAAAGATCAGTTTTTAAAGATAATTTTTTTGCAGTTTTACACATTTCGCCAAAGCATAAAAACACGTTATGACATCAATGACATGAGAGGTTTTGAACTTCTCCCTGACTGTGTTCTTTTTATTTTGGTGATTGTTAGTTCTAAAAGAGGATCTTCAAGATAAATGGCTCCACTATATCTACAACATACTTTACATCTGGTTTTAGTCATTAAGTTTACACAACTTTTTACCCCCCCAAAATGTATTTTCTTTCTTTAACCTCTTGCTCCTTCCTGGCACGCAGGCGTCCCATCTAGAGCTCTGGAATGCAATGCGCTACGCTAAATGCTAATAGTATTAGTTAAAACTCAAACGTTCATTAAAATACACATGCAGGGTATTGAATTAAAGCTACACTCGTTGTGAATCCAGGCAACAAGTCAGATTTCTAAAATGTTTTACGGCGAAAACATAGCACATATTTATGTCAAACCACCACCGCATACATAGCTCATTTGCATAGCCAAGTAGGAAAAATATGCAATCAACAAACGCAGGATTTAAAAAAAAATCATTTCACTAACCTTTTGAAATCTTCATCAGATGACTGTAATATAACATGTTACACAGTACATTCATTTTTTTTCAATAATCTGCCATATATATCCATAAATCTCTGTTTACAATGACGTTCAAAAAATGCTACTAAAATGTCAGGAGAAATTAAATAGCTCCGGCAGATAACGCCAGCTAACAAGGAATACACATCATAAACTTTGACTAAATATGCATGTTTTACATATGTATAGGAAGATACACTTCTTCTAAATGCAATCGCTGTGTTACATTTATTTTTAACGCTACAGGTTGCGTTTACTAGGCTATACTAGAGTCGGCACTCCAAATGTATCATTATGCCTCCCTATCTTGGAGTCGACAGAAACCCAAAATTAACACATAAATATTCCCTTACCTTTGCTGTTCTTCCATCAAAAGACCTGAAGGGATTATACTTACCAAAACAGCGTTTAGTTTTCAAGTCTGCGTCTTTCGGTTCTCAAAATAGCCACATTTCGGTCAAAATGTAGGCAAAATTCAAGTGGATGCGCACCAAAACGTCGAAAATATATATTATATGTCAAGTAAACTTGTCAAACTATGTTAATAATTAAGCTTTAACATGTTATAAAGGTGTACAGCAATTGTGAGGACGAAGCGAAACACACACGTCTTTTAATCGATCCTGAAGAAAAGACCTCACCGGAGCAGAGCGCATAATCGTACACTTTTTTTCCGCGTGACCGAGACCTTTCGGCACGCTCAACGCCTCGTGAGCGCGCGGTTCTCACAATGAGAAGCCCCATTGAAAGCAGGCTTCGCTGAACACGTACAGACTGTTCCCAGAGCGGTAGTTGTTTGGGAAGGCGTATACGATGACGTCAAAGTTGGGCCAACTTTTTCCATGACGAGAGACTTTGGGAGAATGCATGCCCTGAGACATCTGCTTTACATAGAGACAAAATTTAAACGGTTTTAGAAGCTTTAGAGTGTTTTCTATTCGATAATATTTTTATATGCATATATTTGCAACTTTTGACAAAAATTTATCCTGTTTTATACGGGTACCCAATTCCTCCAGAAGGGGCAGTAAACAGGGGTAGACTTAACAGGTTAACCCACGTCCTCTTTCCTCTTGTCCAACCCCTCTCCTCCTGCCTCCCCCACCCTCCCCTCTCCTCCCTCCTCCCCATCCCTCTCCTGCTCTCCTCCCCCTCCCCCATCCCCCTCCCTCCTCCCCATCCCTCTCCTCCTCCCCATACTCTCCTCCCCATCCCTCTCCTCCTCCTCCCTCCTCCCCATCGCCCTCCTCCTCCCCATACTCTCCTCCCCATCCCTCTCCTCTCTCCTCCCTCCTCCCCATCGCTCTCCTCCTCCCCATACTCTCCTCCCCATCCCTCTCCTCTCCTCCGTCCTCCCCATCGCTTCTCCTCCTCCCCCATACCTCCTCCCCATCCCATCCCTCCCTCTCCTCCCTCCTCCCCATCGCTCCCTCCTCCCCATACTCTCCTCCCCATCCCTCTTCTCCTCCCCATACTCTCCCCTCCCCATCCCTCTCCCTCCTCCCCATCCCTCTCCCTCCCTCCCCCCATACTCTCCTCCCCATCCCGCTCCCTCCTCCCCGCCCCATCCCGCTCCCCCTCCCCGCCCCATCCCGCCCCCTCCCCATCCCTCCTCCCCATCCCTCTCCCCTCCTCCCCATCCATCCTCTCCCTCCTCCCCATCCCTCTCTCTCCTCCCCATCCCCTCCCTCCTCCCCATCCCTCTCCCTCCTCCCCATCCCTCTCTCTCCTCCCCATCCCTCTCCCTCCTCCCCATCCCTCTCCCTCCTCCCCATCCCTCTATCTCCTCCCCATCCCTCTCTCTCTCCCCTCCCCATCCCATCCCTCTCTCCTCCCCATCCCTCTCCCTCCCCACCAGGTTCTGTCCCAGGCGTTCTGAAAGCAGCTCTTCCTCCTCGCCCCTCTTGCTCCAGCTCCGTCTCCCGTTCCCCGGTTCCCCTGCCGGTACCGGCTCCCTACCCACAGTCCTGGAACCGCTCTCGGTCCACATCAAAGTCCTGGACTCAGTCTGGTTCCAGATCTAGGTCCAGATCCCCCACCACACTGGCCTACAGCAGGACCCAGAGGTGCTACAGGTCAGTGATGGCTTAAAGTATTTTGTAAATGTTTTTAGGGGGGTGTATTATTAAAGGATTTCTAAATGATTGTATTAGACTCTGATTAAAGTATAGCCACACGGGGTCTTCTGTAGTCCGTCTCACCTTGCTGCCTCCTCTCCCCTGCCCCAACCTTCAGCTCCAACAACATCAGGGACTCCAGGAAACGAAAGAGACAACAAGATATGAGGAATCAAAAACTAAAAGCCATAGTGAGTACTGTGTAGTACATTACAAATCGTGGTACACCTTGTGTTTTTGCTGTTAACATTTTCGAAATATATTTTTTTAAATACTTTTTAAGATGTTAAATGTAAATGTGACATTACTTCCTGATTTGATTTGGAGACCAAATTGCCACCAACTGTCCTCTTCGGTTCCCACCAGATGGCCAAGCTGCAAATTGAAGATTGGCTATATCATAAACATTTATGGAAACCAAAATGAGCTTTTTGGTCTTGGATTTAGGTCAGGAATAAGGTTAGCAGTGTGGTCAGGGTTAAGGTTAGCAGTGTGGTCAGGGTTAAGGTTAGCAGTGTGGTCAGGGGTGGTCAGTTAAGGTGGTGTGGTCAGGGTTAAGGTTAGCAGTGTGGTCAGGGTTAAGGTTAGCAGTGTGGTCAGGGTTAAGGTTAGCAGTGTGGTCAGGGTTAAGGTTAGCAGTGTGGTCAGGGTTAAGGTTAGCAGTGTGGTCAGGGTTAACGTTGGCAGTGTGGTCAGGGTTAACGTTGGCAGTGTGGTCAGGGTTAACGTTGGCAGTGGGTCAGGGTTAACGTGGTCAGGGTTAACGCTGTGGTCAGGTTAACGTTGGCAGTGTGGTCAGGGTTAACGTTGGCAGTGTGGTCAGGGTTAACGTTGGCAGTGGGGTGGTCAGGTTAACGTTGGCAGTGTGGTCAGGTTAACGTTGGCAGTGTGGTCAGGGTTAACGTTGGCAGTGTGGTCAGGGTTAACGTTGGCAGTGTGGTCAGGGTTAACGTTGGCAGTGTGGTCAGGGTTAACGTTGGCAGTGTGGTCAGGGTTAACGTTGGCAGTGTGGTCAGGGTTAACGTTGGCAGTGTGGTCAGGGTTACGTTGGCAGTGTGGTCAGGGTTAAGGTGTGGCAGTGTGGTCAGGGTTAACGTTGGCAGTGTGGTCAGGTTAACGTTGGCAGTGTGGTCAGGGGGTTAGCAGTGTGGTCGTTGGCAGTGTGGTCAGGGGGTTAGCAGTGTGGTCAGGTTAACGTTGGCAGTGTGGTCAGGGTTAACGTTAGCAGTGTGGTCAGGGTTAAGGTTAGCAGTGTGGTCAGGGGTGCAGTGTGGTCAGGGTTAAGGTTAGCAGTGTGGTCAGGGTTAAGGTTAGCAGTGTGGTCAGGGTTAACGTTGGCAGTGGTCAGGTTAAGGTTAGCAGTGTGGTCAGGGTTAAGGTTAGCAGTGTGGTCAGTGTGGTCAGGGTTTAGCAGTGTGGTCAGGTTTAGCAGTGTGGTCAGGGTTAACGTTAGCAGTGTGGTCAGGGGGTTAGCAGTGGTCATGGTTAAGGTTAGCAGTGTGGTCAGGGTTAAGGTTAGCAGTGTGGTCAGGGGGTTAGCAGTGTGGTCAGGGTTATGCTAGCAGTGTGGTCAGGGTTAAGGTTAGCAGTGTGGTCAGGGTTGGTTAGCAGTGTGGGGTTAAGGTTAGCAGTGTGGTCAGGGTTAAGGTTAGCAGTGTGGTCAGGGTTAAGGTTAGCAGTGTGGTCAGGGTTGGCAAGGTTAAGGTTAGCAGTGTGGTCAGGGTTAAGGTTAGCAGTGTGGTCAGGGTTAAGGTTAGCAGTGTGGTCAGGGTTAAGGTTAGCAGTGTGGTCAGGGTTAAGGTTAGCAGTGTGGTGGTCAGGTGGTTAAGGTTAGCAGTGTGGTCAGGGTTAAGGTTAGCAGTGTGGTCAGGGTTAAGGTTAGCAGTGTGGTCAGGGTTAAGGTTAGCAGTGTGGTCAGGGTTAAGGTTAGCAGTGTGGTCAGGGTTAAGGTTAGCAGTGTGGTCAGGGTTAAGGTTAGCAGTGTGGTCAGGGTTAAGGTTAGCAGTGTGGTCAGGGTTAAGGTTAGCAGTGTGGTCAGGGTTAAGGTTAGCAGTGTGGTCAGG
>NW_025746361.1:0-62500 GCF_021184085.1 Oncorhynchus gorbuscha
TAACCATCCCTCCCAACACCACGTAACCATCCCTCCCAACACCACGTAACCATCCCTCCCAACCACGTAACCATCCCTCCCAACACCACGCAACCATCCCTCCCAACACCACGTAACCATCCCTCCACAGCCAACACCACGTAACCATCCCCTCCCCAACACCACGTAACCATCCCTCTCCCAACACCAGACGTGAATCCATCCCTTCCCCAGCACCACGTAACCATCTCCTCCCAACACCACGTAACCATCCCTCCCACAGGCCAAACACCACGTAACCATCCCTCCCAACACCACGTAACCATCCCTCCCAAACACCACGTAACCATCCTCCCAACACCACGTAACCATCCCTCCCAACACCACGTAACCATCCCTCCACAGGCCAACACCTAGTAACCATCCCTCCCAACACCACGTAACCATCCCTCCCAACACCACGTAACCATCCCTCCCAACACCACGTAACCATCCCTCCCAACACCACGTAACCATCCCTCCCAACACCACGTAACCATCCCTCCCAACACCTACGTAAACCATCCCTCCCAAACACCACGTAACCATCCCTCCACAGGCCAACACCACGTAACCATCCCTCCCAACACCACGTAACCATCCCTCCCAACACCACGTAACCATCCCTCCCAACACCACGTAACCATCCCTCCACAGGCCAACACCACGTAACCATCCCTCCCAACACCACGTAACCATCCCTCCCAACACCACGTAACCATCCCTCCACCCAACACCACGTAACCATCCCTCCCAACACCACGTAACCATCCCTCCCAACACCACGTAACCATCCCTCCCAACACCACGTATAACTCATCTCCTCCCAACACCACGTAGTAACTCCATCCCTCCCAACACCACGTAACCATCCCTCCCAACACCACGTAACCATCTCTCACAGGCCAACACCTACGTAACCATCCCTCCCAACACCACGTAACCATCCCTCCCAGACACCACGTAACCATCCCTCCCAACACCACGTAACCATCCCTCCCAGACACCACGTAACCATCCCTCCCAACACCACGTAACCATCCCTCCGCAACACCACGTAACCATCCCTCCACAGGCCAACACCACGTAACTCATCCCTCCCAACACCACGTAACCATCCCTCCCAACACCACGTAACCATCCTCCCAACACCACGTGACCATCCCTCACCAACACCTAGTAACCATCCTCTCCCAACACCACGTAACCATCCCTCCCAAACACCACGTAACCATCCCTCCCAACACCTACGTAACCATCCCTCCACACTAACACCACTGTAACCATCCCTCCCAACACCACGTAACTCATCCCTCCTAACACCACGATGAACCATCCCTCCTAAATACTACTGTAACCATCTCTAAATACTTCTAGTAAATTCATCTCCTTTCCTAATACTACGTAAATATCCTTTCCTAAATACTAGTAAATATTATCTCTTTCCAATACTTAGTAAATTCATCCTTCCAACACTATTGTAAAAATTAAATTCATCTCTTTCATAGGCACATTAATGTAACGGCCCTTCCAAACACGTAAATTCATTCTTCCTAAATACTACGTGTAATTCATCTCTTTCCAGGCTAACACTTGTAACTATCTCTTTCCTAACACTATGTAGAATTATCTCTTTCCTAAATACTACGTAATTATCTCTTTCCTAAATACTGTGTAACTTATCTCTTCTAAAACTAGTAAATTCATCTCTTCCTAAATACTACGTAACTATCTCTTCAATACTATTGTAAATTATCTCTTTCAGGCTAATACTACGTAAATTATCTCTTCCAATACTATTTGTAATTATCTCTTTCCTAATACTTGTAACTTATCTCTTTCCTAATACTCTAGTAACTATCTCTTCCTAAATACTATCGTAATTCATCTTCCTAACACTACGTAAATTATCTCTTTCCAATACTAAATAGTAAAATTCATCTCTTCCAATACTATAAATTATCTCTTCACTAAATACTACGAATTCATCTCTCTCCTGCAATACTATGTAAATTATCTCTTCCTAATACTACGTAAATTCATCCTCTTTCCTAAATACCACGTAATTCATCCCCTAATACTACGTGAACTATCTCTCTCAAATACTACGTAAATTCATTCTCCTAATACTACGTAAATTATCCCTTTCCTAATACTTATAAATATCTCCTCCTAAATACTACGTAAATTCATCTCTTCCTAAATACTACGTAAATTCATCTCTCCCAATACTACGTAAATTATCTCTTTCCAATACTACGTAACATCTCTTTCCTAATACTACGTAAATTATTCTTTCCTAATACTACAAAACTATCTCTTCCTAATACTATTAGAATATCTCTTCCTAAATACTATATAAATATCTCTTCCTAATACTACGTAAAATTCATCTCTTCCTAACACTAGTAACTATCTCTTTCCTAATACTACGTAAATTATCTCTTCCTCCTAATACTACGTAAATTATCTCTTTCCTAATACTACGTAAATTCATCTCTTTCCTAATACTACGTAAATTATCTCTTCCTAATACTACGTAATTATCTCTTTCCTAATACTACGTAAATTATCTCTTTCCTAATACTACGTAAATTCTCTTTCCTAATACTACGTGAATTATCTCTTCCCTAATACTAAATTCTATCTCTTCCTAAATACTATAAATTATCTTTCCTAATACTACGTAAATTCATCTCTTTCCTAATACTACGTAAATTATCTCTTCCTAAATACTACGTAATTATCTCCTTCCTAAATACTACGTAAATTCATCTCTTTCCTAATACTACGTAAATTCATCTCTTTCCTAATACTACGTAAACTATCTCTTTCCTAATACTACGTAATTATCTCTTTCCTAAATACCTAATATCTCTTCCTAATACTATATAAATTATCTCTTCCTAATACTACATAAATTATCTCTTCCTAATACTACGTAAATTATCTCTTTCCTAACACTACGTAATTATCTCTTCCTAATACTACGTAAATTCATCTTTCCTAAATACTACGTAATTCATCTCTTTCCTAACACTACGTAAATATCATCTCTTTCCTAATACTACATAAATTATCTCTTCCTAATACTACGTAACTATCTCTTCCTAAATACTACGTAACTTTCCCATACTCTTTCTCTTTCCTAATACTATAATTATTCTTTCCTAATACTACGTAAATATCTCTTCCTAATACTTCTAGTAACTATCTCTTTCCTAATACTATATAAATTATCTCTTCCTAATACTACGTAAATTCATCTTCCTAATACTACGTAAATTATCTCTTTCCTAATACTACGTAAACTTCATCTCTTCCTAATACTACATAAATTATCTCTTCCTAATACTACGTAAACTATCTCTTTCCTAATACTACGTAATTATCTCTTCCTAATACTACGTAAATTATCTCTTCCTAATACTACGTAAATTATCTCCTTTCCTAATACTATAATATCTCTTCCTAATACTATGTAAATTATCTCTTCCTAAATACTACGTAATTATCTCTTTCCTAACACTATTTAAATTATCTCTTCCTAATATCTAAATACTATAGTAATTATCTCTTCCTAATACTAGTAAATTATCTCTTCCTAATACTACTACGTAAATTATCTCTTCCTAATACTTAGTAAATTATCTCTTCCAAATACTACGTAAATTCATAATACTACGTAAATTATCTCTTTCCTAATACTTAGTAAATTATCTCTTCCTAATACTACGTAAATTCATCTCTTCCTAATACTACGTAATTATCTCTTCCTAATACTACGTAATTCATCTCTTTCCTAATACTACGTAAATTCATCTTCCTAAATACTACGTAAATTCATCTCTTCCTAATACTACGTAAATTATCTCTTCCTAACACTACGTAAATTCATCTCTTCCTAAATACTACGTAACTATCTCTTCCCAAACTACGTAATTCATCTCTTTCCTAATACTACGTAAATTATCTCTTTCCTAAATACTACGTAAATTCATCTCTTCCTAATACTATGTAAATTATCTCTTTCCTAATACTACGTAACTATCTCTTTCCTAATACTACGTAAATTATCTCTTCCTAATACTACGTAAAATTATCTCTTCCTAAATACTCTAGTAAATTCTCTCTTCCAATACTACGTAAATTATCTCTTCCTAATACTACGTAAATTATCTCTTTCCTAAATACTACGTAAATTCATCTCTTTCCAATACTACGTAAATTATCTCTTCCTAAATACTACGTAAACTATCTCTTCCTAAATACTACGTAATTATCTCTTCCTAACACTACGTAATTATCTCTTCCTAATACTACGTAAAATCTCTCCTAAATACCACGTAACATTATCTCTTCCTAAACTATCTCATCTTTCCTAATACTACGTAAATTCATCTCTTCCTAATACTACGTAAATTATCTCTTTCCTAATACTACGTAAATTATCTCTCTTCCTAATACTACGTAAATTCATCTCTTCCTAATACTACGTAACTATCTCTTCCTAACACTACGTAAATTCATCTCTTCCTAATACTATACGTAAATTATCTCTCCCAAACTACTACGTAAATTATCTCTTTCCTAATACTACGTAATTATCTCTTCCTAAAATACTATAAATTATCTCTTCCTAATACTACGTAAATTATCTCTTCCTAATACTACGTAATTATCTCTTTCCTAATACTTCCTAAAATTATCTCTTTCCTGAATACTACGTTAATCTTCTTTCCTAATACTACGTTAAATTCATCTCTTCCTAATACTACGTAAACTTATCTCTTTCCTAATACTCACGTAAATTATCTCTTTCCTAAATACTACGTAATTATCTCTTCCTAATACTACGTAAAATTATCTCTTTCCTAAATACTACGTAAATTCATCTCTTCTCCTAATACTACGTAACTATCTCTTCCTAATACTACGTAAATTATCTCTTTCCAATACTACGTAAATTATCTCTTCCCCAATACTACGTAAATTATCTCTTTCCTAATACTACGTAAATTATCTCTTTCCTAATACTACGTAAATTATCTCTTCCTAAAATACTACTACGTAAATATCTCTTTCCTAATACTACGTAAATTATCTCTTTCCTAAAATACTACGTAAATCATTCCTTCCAATACTACGTAAATTATCTCTTTCCTAATACTACGTGAATTATCTCTTTCCTAAATACTACGTAATTCATCTCTTCCTAATACTACGTAATTATCTCTTTCCTAAATACCACGTAATTATCTCTTTCAATACTACGTAAATATCTCTTCCAATACTACGTAAATTATCTCTTCCTAATACTACGTAAATTATCTCTTCCTAATACTATACGTAAATTCATCTCTTTCCTAATACTACGTAAATTATCTCTTCCTAATACTACGTAAATTATCTCTTCCTAATACTACGTAAATTATCTCTTCCTAAATACTACGTAAATTATCTCTTTCCTAATACTAATAAATTTATCTCTTTCCTAATACTACGTAAACTTTCATCTCTTCCCTAATACTACGTAATATCTCTTCCAATACTACGTAAATTCATCCTCCTAATACTTACGTAATTATCTCTTCCTAATACTATAGTAATTATCTCTTTCCTAACACTACGTAAATTCATCTCTTCCCAAGGCTACCACGTAAATTATCTCTTTCCTAATACTACGTAAAATTATCTCTTTCCTAATACTACGTGAATTATCTCTTTCCTAATACTACGTAAATATCTCTTTCCTAAATACTACGTAAATTCTATCTCTTCCTAATACTACGTAATTATCTCTTTCCTAATACTCTAGTAACTATCTCTTCCTAACACTACGTAAATTATCTCTTTCCTAATACTACGTAAATTATCCTTTCCTAATACTCTAGTAACCATCTCTTCCTAAATACTACGTAAATTATCTCTTCCTAAATACTACGTAAATTATCTCTTCCTAATACTACGTAAATTCATCTCTTCCTAATACTACGTAAATATCTCTTTCCTAATACTAGTAAATTCATCTCTTCCTAATACTACGTAAATTCATCTCTTCCTAATACTCTAGTAAATTCATCTCTTCCTAATACTACGTAATTATCTTTCCTAATACCACGTAAATTCATCTCTTCCTAATACTACACGTAAATATCTCTTCCTAATACTACGTAAATTATCTCTTTCCAAATACTATTGTAATTATCTCTCCTAAACACTACGTAAATTCATCTCCTAATCCTAACCCCACATAAATTCATCTCTCCCAACACCACGTAAATTCATCTCTTCCTAATACTACGTAATTCATCCTTCCTAATACCTACGTAAATTATCTCTTCCAACACCACGTAATTATCCCTCCCAACACCTAAAATTCATCTCTTCCAACACTACATAACCATCCTCCCTAACACTACGTAAATTATCTCTTCCTAATACTACGTAAATTCATCTCTTCCTAAATACTTACGTAATTATCTCTTTCCTAATACCACGTAAATTCATCCTTCCTAAATACTTAGTAAATTCATCTCTTCCTAATACTACGTAAATTCATCTCTTCCTAACACTACGTAAATTCATCTCTTTCCTAAATACCTACGTAAATTATCTCTTCCTAACACTACGTAAATTCATCCTTCCTAATACTACGTAAATTCATCTCTTTCCTAATACTACGTAAATATCTCTTTCCTAATACTACGTAAATTCATCTCTTTCCTAAATACTACGTAAATTCATCTCTTCCTAAATACTACGTAAATTATCTCTTCCTAATACTACGTAACTATCTCTTTCCTAAATACTCTAGTAAATTATCTCTTTCCAATACTACGTAATTATCTCTTTCCTAAATACTAGTAAATTATCTCTTCCTAATACTACGTAAATTATCTCTTCCTAATACTACGTAACTATCTCTTTCCTAACACTACGTAAAATCATCTCTTCCTAAATACTACGTAAATTCATCTCTTCCTAATACCACGTAAATTATCTCTTTCCTAACACTAGTAAATTCATCTCTTTCCTAATACTACTAGTAAATTCATCTCTTCCTAATACTACGTAAATTCATCTCTTCCTAATACTACGTAAATTATCTCTTCCTAATACTACGTAAATTATCTCTTTCCTAATACTACGTAAACTAAATCATCTTCCTAATACTACGTAATTATCTCTTCCTAATACTACGTAAATTATCTCTTTCCTAAATACTACGTAAATTATCTCTTCCTAAATACTACGTAAATTATCTCTTTCCAATACTACGTAAATTATCTCTTCCTAAATACTACGTAAATTCATCTCTTTCCTAATACTATGTAAATTATCTCTTCCTAATACTATAAATTCTATTCTTTCCTAAATACTACGTAAATTATCTCTCCTTTCCTAATACTACGTAAATTCATCTCTTCCTAAATACTAGTAAAATTCATCTCTTCCTAATACTACGTAATTATCTCTTCCTAATACTACGTGAATTATCTCTTCCAATACTACGTAAATTATCTCTTTCCTAATACTACGTAAATATCTCCTCCTAAATACTACGTAACACATCTCTCCCAACACCACGTAACCATCCCTCCCAACACCACGTAAATTCATCCTTCCAATACCACATAACCATCCCTCCCAATACTACGTAACCATCCTCCTAAATACCACGTAACCATCCTCCTAACACCACGTAAATTCATCCCTCCTAACACCACGTAACCATCCCTCCCAATACCACGTAAATTATCTCCTCCCAACACTACGTAACCATCCTCCCAACACAACAAAACCATCTCCTCCCAACACTACGTAATTCATCCCTCCCAACACCACGTAAATTCATCCCTCCTAACACTCTAGTAAATTCATCCCTCCCAACACCTACGTAACCATCCCTCCCAACACCACGTAACCATCCCTCCCAACACCTAGTAACCATCCCTCCCAACACCTAGTAACCATCTCTCCCAACACCACGTAACCATCCCTCCCAACACCACGTAACCATCCCTCCAACACCACGTAACCAAATCCGTAAATCCTCCTAACACCACGTAACCATCCCTCCCAACACCACGTAACCATCCCTTCCTAACACCACGTAACCATCCCTCCCAACACCACATAACCATCCCTCCCAACACCACGTAACCATCCCTCCTACATACAAAAATTATCCCTCCCAACACCACGTAACCATCTCTTCCTAACACCACGTAACCATCCCTCCTAACACCTACGTAACCATCCTCCCAACACTACGTAACCATCCCTTCCAACACCACGTAATTATCCCTCCTAACACAAACAAACACAACAAAACCATCCCTCCCAACACCACGTAACCATCCCTCCCAACACCACGTAACCATCCCTCCCAACACCTAGTAACCATCCTCCTAACACCACGTAACCATCCCTCCCAACACCTAGTAACCATCCCTCCCAACACCTAGTAACCATCCCTCCCAACACCACGTAACCATCCCTCCCAACACCTAGTAACCATCCCTCCCAACACCTAGTAACCATCCCTCCCAACACCACGTAACCATCCCTCCCAAATACCTAGTAACCATCCCTCCCAATACTATGTAACCATCCTCCCAACACCACGTAACCATCCCTTCCTAACACCTAGTAAATCCCTCCCTAACACCACGTAACCATCCCTCCCCTAACACCACGTAACCATCCCTCCCTAACACCACGTAACCATCCCTCCCAACACCTAGTAAATTCATCCCTCCCAACACCACATAACCATCCCTCCTAACACCACGTAACCATCCCTCCTAACACCACGTAACCATCCCTCCCAACACCTAGTAACCATCCCTCCCTAACACCACATAACCATCCCTCCCAACACCTAGTAACCATCCCTCCCAACACTAGTAAATTCATCCCTTCCAACACCACGTAACCATCCCTCCCAACACTACGTAACATCCTCCTAAATACCACGTAACCATCCCTCCCTAAATACCACGTAAATTCATCCCTCCCAACACCTACTCTAGTAACCATCCCTCCCAACACCACGTAACCATCCCTCCCCAACACCACATAACCATCCCTCCCAACACCTAGTAACCATCCCTCCCAACACCACATAAATTATCCTCCCAACACCTAGTAACCATCCCTCCCAACACCACGTAACCATCCCTCCCAACACCACGTAACCATCCCTCCAACACCACGTAACCATCCTCCCAACACCACGTAACCCATCCCTCCCAACACCACGTAACCATCCCTCCCAACACCTAGTAAATTCATCCCTCCCTAAATACCACATAACCATCCCTCCTAACACCACGTAACCATCCCTCCCAACACTACATAACCATCCCTCCCAACACCACGTAACCATCCTCCCAACACCACGTAACCATCCTCCTAACACCACGTAACCATCCTCCCAACACCACGTAACCATCCTCCCAACACAACAAAACCATCCCTCCCAACACCACGTAACCATCCCTCCCCAACACCACGTAACCATCCCTCCTCTTCCAACACCTAGTAAATTCATCCCTCCCAACACCTAGTAACCATCCCTCCCAACACCACGTAACCATCCCTCCCAACACCTAGTAACCATCCTCCCAACACCTAGTAACCATCCCTCCCAACACCACGTAACCATCCCTCCCAACACCACGTAACCATCCCTCCCAACACCATGTAACCATCCCTCCCAACACCACGTAACCATCCCTCCCAACACCTAGTAACCATCCCTCCCAACACCTACGTAACCATCCCTCCCAACACCACGTAACCATCCCTCCCAACACCTACGTAACCATCCCTCCCAACACCACGTAACCATTCAAAGAAAAGTATGGGGCCATAAACAAAACTGGAGGCAACATCTCTGAAAGACTAACTGAAGGGAGACTTAAAAACATTTTCACGAACACACACACACACACGCACGCACGCACACTCACGACACACACACACACACACACACACACGCACGCACACACGCACGCACGCACGCACGCACACACACACACACACACACACACACACACACACACACACACACACACACACACACACACACACACACACACACACACACTCACGAACACACGCACGCACGCACGCACGCACGCACACACACGCACGCACACACACACACACACACACACACACACACACACACACACACACACACACACACACACACACACACACACACACACACTCACGACACACACACACACTCACGAACACACGCACGCACGCACTCACACACACACACACACACACACACACACACACACACACACACACACACACACACACACACACACACACACACACACACACACACGCACACACACACACACACACCACCACTCGAACTCTAAACCACTTTTAGACTACCTACAAAAAACAATGAGGAGCTCCCTCAGCCTCCCTTCGGCAATTCTGACCTATGAACTATTTTCCTGCTTACAAACAAAAATCTCAAACAGGATGTAGCTCAACACAGAAGTGGTTCGATGAAGCAAACACGAGGCTACAAGACTTTCTTTCGAATACCGACTGTGATGCTCACATCGAGGAATAAAACCACTGGGTCTTGCGTGAAATACCCTGTTCCGGATGACTTTGTGATGTCTCTCTCTGGCCGATATGAGGATTGGACCCAGGTGGAGGAGAAGAGACCAGACATCAATGGTTAAGGATAAACATAAATACTTTCCTGAGAAACGGTACACCTAGGAGAAAAACAATAAAACACTAAGTCTTGAAAACTCACTCGGGAAACAAGCACACACAGTAAACAATTCAAGCATCTGTAAATATAATATATGCCAGTTAGCAGACGCTTTTATCCAAAGCGACTTACAGTCATGTGTGCATACATTCTACGTATGGGTGGTCCCGGGGATCGAACCCACTACCCCTGGCGTTACAAGCGCCATGCTCTACCAACTGAGCTACAGAAGGACCACGGAATGACCACGGAAACCTATTTTAACAGGGACACAATCAATTCAATTTTTATTTGTTTAACACTTTTCTTAGGTTACTACATGATTCCATATCTGTTATTTCATAGTTTTGATGTCTTCACTATTATTCTACAATGTAGAAAATAATAAAAATAAAGGAAAACCTCGAATGAGTAGGTCTGTCCAAACTTTTGACTGGTGCTGTACACACTATATACAGTATACACACTACACTGACACACCCACACAAAAACCCCACACATTCACACACATTACATACACACACACACGCATACTGACAACACAAACACACATTCAAACATTGAGCTGGTACTGGTACGTTCTGTATATAGCTCCACATTGATCTGGTACTAGTACTTTCTGTATATAGCTCCACATTGATCTGGTACTTCCTGTATATAGCTCCACATTAATATAAAAAATATAAAAAATATATATGCCATTTAGCAGACGCTTTTATCCAAAGCGACTTACAGTCATGTGTGCATACATTCTACGTATGGGTGGTCCCGGGGATTGATCTTGTACTTCCTGTACATAGCTGCACATTGATCTGGTACTCCCTGTATATAGCTCCACATTGATCTGGTACTCCCTGTATATAGCTCCACATTGATCTGGTACTTCCTGTATATAACTCCACATTGATCTTGAACTTCCTGTATATAGCTGCACATTGATCTGGTACTTCCTGTATATAGCTCCACATTAATCTGGTACTTCCTGTATATAGCTCCACATTGATCTGGTACTTCCTGTATATAGCTCCACATTGATCTGGTACTGGTACTCCCTGTATATAGCTCCACATTGATATGGTACTTCCTGTATATAGCTCCACATTGATCTGGTACTTCCTGTATATAGCTCCACATTGATCTGGTACTGGTACTCCCTGTATATAGCTCCACATTGATATGGTACTCCCTGTATATAGCTCCACATTGATCTGGTACTGGTACTCCCTGTATATAGCTCCACATTGATCTGGTACTCCCTGTATATAGCTCCACATTGATCTGGTACTTCCTGTATATAGATCCACATTGATCTGGTACTCCCTGTATATAGCTCCACATTGATCTGGTACTTCCTGTATATAGCTCCACATTGATCTGGTACTTCCTGTATATAGCTCCACATTGATCTGGTACTCCCTGTATATAGCTCCACATTGATCTGGTACTCCCTGTATATAGCTCCACATTGATCTGGTACTGGTACTCCCTGTATATAGCTCCACATTGATCTGGTACTTCCTGTATATAGATCCACATTGATCTGGTACTCCCTGTATATAGCTCCACATTGATCTGGTACTTCCTGTATATAGCTCCACATTGATCTGGTACTTCCTGTATATAGCTCCACATTGATCTGGTACTCCCTGTATATAGCTCCACATTGATCTGGTACTTCCTGTATATAGCTCCACATTGATCTGGTACTCCCTGTATATAGCTCCACATTGATCTGGTACTCCCTGTATATAGCTCCACATTGATCTGGTACTGGTACTCCCTGTATATAGCTCCACATTGATCTGGTACTTCCTGTATATAGCTCCACATTGATCTGGTACTTCCTGTATATAGCTCCACATTGATCTGGTACTTCCTGTATATAGCTCCACATTGATCTGGTACTGGTACTCCCTGTATATAGCTCCACATTGATCTGGTACTTCCTGTATATAGCTCCACATTGATCTGGTACTTCCTGTATATAGCTCCACATTGATCTGGTACTCCCTGTATATAGCTCCACATTGATCTGGTAGTCCCTGTATATAGCTCCACGTTGATCTGGTACTCCCTGTATATAGCTCCACATTGATCTGGTACTTCCTGTACATAGCTCCACATTGATCTGGTACTTCCTGTATATAGATCCACATTGATCTGGTACTCCTGTATATAGCTCCACATTGATTTGGTACTCCTGTATATAGCTCCACATTGATCTGGTACTTTTTATTTTATTTTTATTTAACCAGGTAGGCTAGTTGAGAACAAGTTCTCATTTGCAACTGCGACCTGGCCAAGATAAAGCAAAGCAGTGTGAACAGACAACACAGAGTTACACATGGAGTAAACAATTAACAAGTCAATAACACAGTAGAAAAAAAGGGGGAGTCTATATACAATGTGTGCAAAAGGCATGAGGAGGTAGGCGAATAATTACAAATTTTGCAGATTAACACTGGAGTGATAAATGATCAGATGGTCATGTACAGGTAGAGATACTGGTGTGCAAAAGAGCAGAAAAGTAAATAAATAAAAACAGTATGGGGATGAGGTAGGTGAAAATGGGTGGGCTATTTACCGATAGACTATGTACAGCTGCAGCGATCGTTTAGCTGCTCAGATAGCTGATGTTTGAAGTTGGTGAGGGAGATAAAAGTCTCCAACTTCAGCGATTTTTGCAATTCGTTCCAGTCACATGCAGCAGAGTACTGGAACGAAAGGCGGCCAAATGAGGTGTTGGCTTTAGGGATGATCAATGAGATACACCTGCTGGAGTGCGTGCTACGGGTGGGTGTTGCCATCGTGACCAGTGAACTGAGATAAGGCGGAGCTTACCTAGCATGGACTTGTAGATGACCTGGAGCCAGTGGGTCTGGCGACGAATATGTCCTGTATATAGCTCCACATTGATCTGGTACTTCCTGTATATAGCTCCACATTGATCTGGTACTCCTGTATATAGCTCCACATTGATCTGGTACTTCCTGTATATAGCTCCACATTGATCTGGTACTTCCTGTATATAGCTCCACATTGATCTGGTACTTCCTGTATATAGCTCCACATTGATCTGGTACTCCCTGTATATAGCTCCACATTGATCTGGTACTTCCTGTATATAGCTCCACATTGATCTGGTACTTCCTGTATATAGCTCCACATTGATCTGGTACTTCCTGTATATAGCTCCACATTGATCTGGTACTTCCTGTATATAGCTCCACATTGATCTGGTACTTCCTGTATATAGCTCCACATTGATCTGGTACTTCCTGTATATAGCTCCACATTGATCTGGTACTTCCTGTATATAGCTCCATTATGTGTATTATATTCCTCCTGTTGATATTTGTATTATAATTGTTTAACTCTGCATCATTGGGAAGGGCTCATAAGCATTTCAG
Organism: Oncorhynchus gorbuscha; assembly: GCF_021184085.1. Lineage (NCBI taxonomy): Eukaryota > Metazoa > Chordata > Actinopteri > Salmoniformes > Salmonidae > Oncorhynchus > Oncorhynchus gorbuscha. The sequence goes on from NW_025746361.1 coordinate 14,191, forward strand.
GGTTCAGTCTCCACCCGTTGTATTCGGGGGTCATGTGACAAATACAATTTAATTTGATTCACGTGAAATAAAAACTTACCTTGGATCATTATTTGTTAAATCTATAGAGAATAAATTCATTATATTTCCTATATTTTGTTTTAGCTGTGGAGTTGACCACGCCCTGCTCGGTTTTCATTGGTTTAATGGCCAACATTCGTCAAGGCGCTTTCAGTAAAGTGTGTGATTCCACAGAAGAGTTGAGTTTGGACAGTGTGTCTGTTGTGTCCTTACACTATTTTGTATATAATCTGTCATAAATAATATACATATTTACAGCTGGTAAAAAAATGGTCGGGGTGAAAGTAATCGGGAATGATTCAGAATTCCAACCTGAACTAGCAGACGCCGGATCAAGGCTTGCGGTAGTGAAGTTCACAATGGCAGGGTAAGGCTTCAAATCTGTTCCCAGGCCTTTGCTTTTTACCAGCTAGCTATGATCTACACTGAAATCAATGATTCACTTTCATTTGTCAATGTATAACTAGATAGTTAGTTCATTTAAAAAAAATAATAATTAAAAAAACGGATTTCACAAATTACATCAGTTGTTTGTAATACTTTAAAAATAGCCATTTTAAAATAACAAATGATAATTTAACTCGGACCACATACCACGCTGTTAGGTAACTATAACGTTAGCTAGATAGATAGCTTAGCCAGCTATGACTTAGCAATAGCAGACTGGCTAAGCTAGCTAGATAACTTTGTTTAACAGCAGTCTGGTACTAGCTAACACATATCTAACAATACAGTCAGATATGTGGGATATAATGTGTGGTAACATAGAGGTTATGTTATCTAGCTAGCCACCTGTCTGGCTAGTGGTTTTTAATAATAGGCATCAACTAGCGAGCCATGAAGAATAATGCTTAGCTAGCTATTGTTTTAGCTACTGCACATGTAAGGCTAACTTTTGCATTTCTGTTTTTTTTTTTAACAGCCTTTGTTAATAGCTAGCTAAGCAACGTTAGCCAATGAACTAAACTTCCGGTTTAGTTGACAATAGCTTCCTATTGAACTCTTCTTCGCTCCCCAGGTGTCGACCCTGTGTCAGGATATCCCCTGCTTTCAACATGTTGAGTAACAAGTACCCTCATGTCATTTTTCTCGAAGTAGATGTACACGTCTGTCAGGTGAGGTTGTTTTTTGTGTTAAGACTTTTATCAATACAGCCTACTGTGTCGTTATCAAAACACCAGGTACTCCAATATGTTGTTGTTGTTGTTGTTGTCGTCATAGGAGACTTGGTCAACAAGAAGTGATGCATAGCCTCGGACGTGTCAACGTCCTCTCATGTTATTCATTGAGCCAATACGGATTGAAGAAGTCTGCTATGTGTGTTGAGACACGGGACTAAGACTTGAATCTCTCTCTCTTTCAGGCAACGGCTGCCGCCAACAACATCTCTGCCACGCCAACGTTTTTGTTTTTCCGTAACAAAGTGCGCGTCGACCTGTATCAGGGTGCAGATGCCTCAGGACTAGAGGAGAAGATCAAGCAGCATGTAGAAAACGACCCTGGAAGCAACGAGGACTCGGACATTCCCAAGGGATATGTGAGTATATAATGAATTGGTATCACTCAGACATTCCCAGGGGATATGTGAGTATAGGGGATATGTGAGTATATAATGAATTGGTATCACTCAGACATTCCCAGGGGATATGTGAGTATAGGGATATGTGAGTATATAATGAATTGATATCACTCAGACATTCCCAGGGGATATGTGAGTATAGGGGATATGTGAGTATATAATGAATTGGTATCACTCAGACATTCCCAAGACGGAAAGATAATCTTTAGAATTAAGATCATAGTTCGTCTATTGCCTAGCAACTAGCTAACTGATCTTTATGTTTTTTTTGGGGGGGAAACTTGCCCTAGGCTAGATATACTTCTGAGTTCTGTCCTTGTCTTCCCAGACCTGGGATGCAAACTCAGAACACCTCTCTGTCTTCCCGAGACAGGATGTGAACTCAGAACCTTTCCCTGTCTTCTCGAGACAGGACGTGAACTCAGAACCCCTCGTTGTCTTTTCGAGACAGGACGTGAACTCAGAACCCCTCGTTGTCTTTTCGAGACAGGACGTGAACTCAGAACCCTCGTTGTCTTTTCGAGACAGGACGTGAACTCAGAACCCCTCGTTGTCTTTTCGAGACAGGACGTGAACTCAGAACCCCTCGTTGTCTTCCCGAGACAGGACGTGAACTCAGAACCCCTCGTTGTCTTCCCGAGACAGGACGTGAACTCAGAACCCCTCGTTGTCTTCCCGAGACAGGACGTGAACTCTGAATCCCTTCCCTGTCTTCCCGAGACAGGACGTGAACTCAGAATCCCTCCCTGTCTTGCACTGTCAATGCTGACTCAGAAAACTTTAGGAATTTCTGTGTCTGTGATGACGGTATCCCAGGACAGATCTCAGGAAGGCAGTAGCAAGGTTTAGCATAAGTCGAAGCTAACCATACGATACATAAGCTCACATTTCAGTAAAGCAGTGTCAACCTTTAGGTGGTGCTTTACGAAGCTACACAAGTAGGTGTGAGAACCTCTTGACTAGAATGAAATCTTTTGTTTTTGTGCTCGCTTGTACCGTGCACTTAACATGGGTTCATCTTGTGTGCGTCCTTTAAAAAAAAAATGTATCTTTGTACTCTGTCTGTGTGTTCAGATGGACCTGATGCCGTTTGTGAACAAAGCCGGCTGTGAGTGTCTAAATGAGAGTGATGAAAGCGGCTTTGAAAACTGCTTAGTCAAGGACGCCACCTACCTGGAGTCTGACTGTGATGAACAGGTGAGTCTGAGGATGTAATTGACGAGACCCAAGTGGAACGCAGCTATTTTTTCCTTCTTAGTGTGGGATGTTACCTTCTATTGATGTCAGCGTGTAAGGTAGAGTAATAGATGTATAGTATCACCCCTCACTGACAGACCAGACTAATAGATGTATAGTATCACCCCTCACTGACAGACCAGACTAATAGATGTATAGTACTAAACTCATATTTTCTCCTTTTCAGCTCCTAATTACTATGTCCTTCAACCAGCCTGTCAAGCTGTTCTCCATGAAGCTCCTGTCCTCTGACTTCGGTGAGTCCTTATTCTTCCTGGTCAGCTCCTAAATGCTGCTCCATTTCCTTGTTTCCTCGTTCCTCTTATTCAGAGGGGCTGGGTTAAATGCAGAAGACACATTTAAGTTGAGGGAATTCAGTTGTACAACGGACTTTTCCCTCTCTGCCTACTTCCTTTTCACCCTCTCTGCCTACTTCCTTTTCTCCCTCTCTGCCTACTTCCTTTCCCCTCTCTGCCTACTTCCTTTCCCCTCTCTGCCTACTTCCTTTCCCCTCTCTGCCTACTTCCTTTTCTCCCTCTCTGCCTACTTTCTTTTCCCCTCTCTGCCTACTTTCTTTTCCCCCTCTGCCTACTTCCCTTTTCCCCTCTGCCTACTTCCCTTTTCCCTCTGCCTACTTCCCTTTGCCCCTCTCTGCCTACTTCCCTTTGCCCCTCTCTGCCTACTTCCTTTTGCCCCTCTCTGCCTAATTCCTTCCCCCTCTCTGCCTAATCCCCCCCCTCTCTGCCTAATCCCCCCTCTCTGCCTACTCCCCCCCCCCCCTCTCTCTCTGCCTACTTCCTTTCCCCCCCCCCTCTGCCTACTTCCTCCCCCCTCTCTGCCTACTTCCCCCCTCCTCTCTGCCTACCCCCTCTCTGCCTACTTCCTTCCCCCCTCTCTGCCTACTTCCTTTCCCCCCTCTGCCTACTTCCTCCCTCCCCCTCTCTGCCTACTCCCCCCTCTCTGCCTACCCCCCTCTCTGCCTACCCCCCTCTCTGCCTACTTCCTTTCCCCTCCCCTCTCTGTCTACTTCCTTTTCTCCCTGTTACACAGCCCAGGCACCAAAGTGTGTGAAGATCTTCATTAACCTTCCTCGCTCCATGGACTTTGACGATGCTGAGCGTAGCGAGGCCACACAGACCCTGGACCTGGCTGAGGAGGACTTCAAGGACGACGGACTGATCCCACTGAGATACGTCAAATTCCAGAATGTCCAGAGCGCCACCGTAAGTCATTTAACACCAACCAATTACCTGCAGGCCTCTCATTTCCTGGTTCTTTCCTTCCCCCTTTTTTTTTCCTGAGGTCACATGATATTGAAACACTGCATGTACCTCAGTTGGTTCCTGTTCTCAAGCTAGAAGAAGAAGGAGGTGTTGTCCAGTTCTGAACTGCAGACAAAGAGGAGGAGGCGACGCCAGAGGACCGACTCCGCCCGATATCTGTCCCCATGAGAATAAAATGTGAAGCAGAACAATGGGAGAGTTTCTGTATGGAGGTCAATGAGCTTTGAACTTGGTCAACATAAAATGTAATTGATTTGATGAAATAAAGTTTGGTAATGTTTAGGTTATGAATTACTGATAGATAGATGCACGTGGTATCCTGGCAACTTTTGAGAAACACTTATTTTATATCAGAGTTGTGTCTGTTGGTCAAATGCGTATCTACTCTCTCATTGGCTAGAATGCTCCCACCTGATCCCGCCTCCTTCTGCCGTTGTAGACTTTTATTCCCATTGCCCATTATCTTGTCAATATAATGTTGTGCCGACATGCATTCCAATTTTTAATTAAGAATTTTTTTCTCAACTCAATTTTTTTCTTCCTAGTTCAATAAATAATGACTTGTGTTAATGTAGAACCATACATCTAGTTGCACAAAATAGTGATGATTTTTTTGTTGTCTCAACCGCAGCCCACTAGGCTACACACAGATGTGATATAATGTAGAATGCATGTTTACAGAAAAGAAAAATCAGATATTTGTTGCTTGATTGGCAACATAAGTTTGAACTAAGACTGCGCGAATTATATCCTTTATGGGCAGTTTCCCAGACAATGGTCCTAGACGAGAAAGCTCTTTCAAAAGTTGGTTTTCTATTGAGCATGCCAGGGCAACACTTAAACTGACCATTATGATGGAGTTGTGTTCCTTTATGATGAAGTTGTGTTCCATTATGATGAAGTTGTGTTCCATTATGATGAAGTTGTGTTCCATTATGATGAAGTTGTGTTCCATTATGATGGAGTTGTGTTCCTTTATGATGGTTGTGTTCCATTATGATGAAGTTGTGTTCCATTATGATGAAGTTGTGTTCCATTATGATGAAGTTGTGTTCCATTATGATGAAGTTGTGTTCCATTATGATGGAGTTGTGTTCCGTTATGATGAAGTTGTGTTCCGTTATGATGGAGTTGTGTTCCATTATGATGAAGTTGTGTTCCATTATGATGAAGTTGTGTTCCTTTATGATGAAGTTGTGTTCCATTATGATGGAGTTGTGTTCCTTTATGATGGAGTTGTGTTCCTTTATGATGGAGTTGTTTTCCATTATTGATGGAGTTGTGTTCCATTATGATGAAGTTGTGTTCCTTTATGATGAAGTTGTGTTCCATTATGATGGAGTTGTGTTCCATTATGATGAAGTTGTGTTCCATTATGATGAAGTTGTGGAGTTGTTTTTCCTTTATGATGGAGTTGTGTTCCATTTGATGATGAATGAAGTTGTGTTCCTTTATGATGAAGTTGTGTTCCTTTATGATGAAGTTGTGTTCCTTTATGATGAAGTTGTGTTCCTTTATGATGAAGTTGTGTTCCTTTATGATGGAGTTGTGTTCCATTATGATGGAGTTGTGTTCCTTTATGATGAAGTTGTGTTCCATTATGATGGAGTTGTGTTCCATGATGGAGTTGATGATGAGTTGTGTTCCTTTATGATGAAGTTGTGTTCCGTTATGATGAAGTTGTGTTCCTTTATGATGAAGTTGTTTCTTCCCCCATGTGTTTTAACAGATGTTTGTGAAGAACAACCAAGGGGATGAAGAGACAACGAAAATCAATTACCTTACTTTTATTGGGACCCTGTACAGGCAACGAACATGAATGACTTCAAACGGGTAAGATCTGCCCCCCCCAAACAGCTATGAGACTATGATGTTGACGGTATTGAATTGTGATTTCTGTATCCTGCATTGGGGATCAGGCCACTCGTCAGATGAGGCCTAACAGTAATGATACAATCATAGCAATATCATTTCAATGGTACATTACATTGATTTCAGCAATTAAATCAGGCTAATGTGGAGATTTAAATTAAATCAACAATGTGCAGTTGTTCCACTATACATGTCAATATGATTTTTTTGTAATTTTCACTTTGTGCTAATAATAATGTTATTTGCTACTGCATACAATGTAGGAGGTTTTTAGTTGATGTCTACTCCTTTGGGACGAGGAGGATTCCTGCACTGTTTACACGCCTGTGTTTTCTATTCAACGCAGGTTGTGGGCAAGAAAGGAGAGAGTCACTGATAAGGAAGAGCGGAGGAGAAGACTGCCCGTATTGCTGCGACGATCTCTCCCAGGACTTAGCCTCTTGTCTGTCTGCCAAAGCTGCCACTGGGAGGGTTAGGGTCTGCTCCATTTTAACACAATACAGACCAACCAATTATGTGTTCCAAATCGCACCCTAATTCCCTTTTTTAAAGTACACTTATTTTTTTGGGGGGGGCTGATATCCATCCTGAAGTCTGGCTTTGATCCAGAGGTGTCAGCGGTCAAAAGTAGTGCATTGTATAGGGAGTCATTTGGGACACACGCATCAACCTAAAGTGTATACGAGTTTGTGCTCCTCTGTTCTGCCGGTGAAATGACCTCGGCGAGGCAACTCGCGCAATTCATTTAAAACAAAAAATTGTAATTCCGACAAACACTGTAAATAAACACAATCCTTTTCAAAGGCACATTGGTATTTAATGTCTCTTGAATTTTTTAGAAAAGTTTAAACAAAAATCTTCCTAACCACTATTCACAAAGATGAGGAAAATGGAGTTCCCAGGGTACGTCATGTTTTCTACTGCTGGAGTTCCTGTTATCGTAAAATAATGCATAGTTCCGGCACCGAAATGTACCAGTCGTCTTCAAGCACTGATCATACCCGTGGACATGCTTATGACTAAGTCTACTGCAAAAAGGGAAGAATCCCAGGTGAAGGAGTTTGACGGTAGCAGCATCTCGAGCACCAACAGGTGCGTGAGTCCACTTCTGAATGGGGACGAGGATGATGTACTGCCATTTTATGACCACATCGTGTCACCAAAGGCTTTGCTATAACGTCTTACACAATCGATGGGCGCCTACCGCACTTCAGAGAGCTCTTGTTTTCCGCTGAACGGTTGATTTCATCAGAAATACGGGCTCTGTTAAATTTGTCCTCTTTCTGAATTTTTGGGGAAACAATATTTGCGAGGTGATTTCAGTTAATTGTGAGTGATTTTTTTTTACAGTAATTCTCTTCAGATTTTGTATAAACATAACATACAGAAATTCCATGATTTTATTTTTGCAATTACACAGGATCTCTTGATAATTAATTAACATTTCTACCGTGGATACAAAAAAAATGATGTTGCTGGGGATATGTTTTAATTTGCATTTAAAAACAAATATTGATATGTTTATTTATATTGTTAAAATTAAAAGTGGTGTTAATTATTCTTTAAGCTGGGACAACACTGTGTTAATTTAACAGAGAATTGTTGACGATGTTACTCCTAATCAAACCAAGATCAAGGCTGCTAGATGACTAAATTAGTTTTTGTTATAAGCTAATTTAGGCCTGTGCATTTATTTTAATTATTGGCACTTTCTGTCTGTTAATTTATGATAAACATAATTTACCATATTGAGAAAAATCCTTATTACTTTTGAAAAATCGATCATCTGCATTGGCAGTTAAGGCCTATTTAAACATGTAAAATAAATCATTTGACCAAATAAAACATTTCTCTGACAAAACGTGTGTGTGTGTGTACTATTCCGATTTGACATTTTGACTGTGATTTATAAATTGAGTGATCTGAAGAGGACAAGTAAGTATCTTATATTATGGAAGGGTTTTCATAATGTAAGTATCTTATATTATGGAAGGGTTTTCATAAATGGTGTCATGACGAAGCTCAGCCGTGGCTGCTGCCTGAAAGACAGGGTGAGAATAAAGCAACCGAAGGTTGTTCCTTCATTACAATCACAGCAACCAGAATGACAGAAAAGAGAGCGTTTACCACCGGCATAATGAACTACTACAAACGTAAACCACTGTGAACTTGAAATTAATTGTTTTTTATTTTTTAAATCAAAAACATCAATGATACCGTTCTAAAATTGTACCGTTTTTAATTGACGCCGGTGGTTTGATTTGATTTCCTGTTTGCTGTTTCTAGCTGCGTGTACGGCGTTAGTCCACGCGTTGGGGGTTATGTTAGAGGCATATCATTCCACTGGCTACGTTTTTAAATACATATTAAAGAAATCCTAATGCACAGCAATATCCTCTTAGAGGTACAACCAGTAAGGACAGAGACATCTATGTTAAAGTGAAATGGCATCCTGCTATTCTCTATATAATAAAAACAGCTTTTGACCAGGGCTCAAATTGAACAATACAGTGAACTCAAAGTATTGGGACAGTCACACATTGTTTTGGTTGTTTTGGCTCTGTACTCCAGCACTTTGGATTTGAAACGATACAATGACTATGAGGTTAAAGTGCAGACTGTCAGCTTTCATTTGAGAGTATTTTCATCCCTATCTGGTGAACCGTTTAGAAATTACACCACTTTTTGTACATAGTCCTTCCATTTTAGGGGACCAAAAATATTGGGACAAATCCATTTGTGTGTTAAAGTAGTGAAAAGTGTAGTATTTGGTCCCATATTCCTACCACTCAATGACTACATTAAGCCTGTGACTCTACAAACTTGTTGGATTAATTTGCTGTTTGTTTTGGTTGTGTTTCACATTATTTTGTGCCCAGTAGAAATGAATGGTAAATAATGTATTGTGTCATTTTGGAGTCACTTTTATTGTAAATAAGAATAGAATTTGTTTCTAAACCACACACTCATTTGTAAATGTGTTTAACTTTCTCACTCACTATTAGTCACAATTCATTCAGGTTTATCCATAATTATGGTAGCATCCACATTTATGTAGAAATGTTGTAACATTCTATTCTTATTTACAATAAAAAAATTCTGCTATTCATACCCACACATGCAGTCAGAGCTGGCCCTAGCTTTTTGGGGGCCCTAAGCAGCCAGAGCTGGCCCTAGCGTTTTGGGGGCCCTAAGAAGCCAGAGCTGGCCCTAGCGTTTTGGGGGTCATAAGCAGCCAGAGCCAGCCCTAGCGTTTTGGGGGCCCTAAGCAGCCAGAGCTGGCCCTAGCGTTTTGGGGGCCCTAAGAAGCCAGAGCTGGCCCTAACGTTTTGGGGGCCCTAGCGTTTTGGGGGCCCTAAGCAGTCAGAGCTGGCCCTAGCGTTTTGGGGGCCCTAGGCAGCCAGAGCTGGCCCTAGCGTTTTGGGGGCCATAAGCAGCCAGAGCCGGCCCTAGCGTTTTGGGGGCCCTAAGCAGTCAGAGCTGGTCCTAGCGTTTTGGGGGCCCTAAGCAGTCAGAGCTGGTCCTAGTGTTTTGGGACCCCTAAAAGCAGCCAAAGCTGGTCCTAGCGTATTGCGGGCCCTAAGCAGCCAGAGCTGGCCCTAGCGTTTTGGGGGCCCTAATTTTGGCGGACCTCCTCTTGACACTGGAGATAAAAAATAAACATTTTTTGTTGTTGTTGTTAATTTCCGGCGATTCTACACATTTTGCCATGGGGCGGAGATTTGCTGTTGTTGTTGCAGTATTGAATATATCTGGGTGACTAACCAAATCAATGGGGATCACCCGGTCAGTAATTCGATTAACTACAAGTTTAGGTAGTTGGCCTCTAGACTAACTGACCCCCGAAAAATAAATGTGCTAATTGCGTGACTGAAGTAAAGGAAAAACTGCTGGTGCACAACTACATTTCAAACTGTCAACAGTAAACTGTATTCATAATGCGGATCTAGGATCAACCACATTTCAAACTGTATTCTACTATTCTAACTGTCAACAGTAAATTGAGACCCTGACTGAATTGACCCACGGGCCCTAACATAAGGCATATAGGGGGCCATTTTAGATGGCAGACAACTGGTGGTCCTGCATCGAAGGCCTGCTTTTAGGATGGTTTAAACCACGGCCTGTATCCATAATGCTGATCTAGGATCAGTTTTCTCTTTAAATCATAATGAATAAGATTATATGGACGGATTGGGAGACCTGATCCTAGATCCTTCTGTAGCTCAGTTGGTAGAGCATGGCGCTTGTAATGCCAGGGTAGTGGGTTCGATCCCCGGGACCACCCATACGTAGAATGTATGCACACATGACTGTAAGTCGCTTTGGAAAAAAGCGTCTGCTAAATGGCATATATTATTATTATTATTAGATCAGCACTCCTACACTGATACGCTTTATGGGTACGGGCCCAGGTCCAGCACCACAGAACGGGGCAGCCACCATCAACCATCTACTAACCTCTAGTGGCCCCCTGATGAGATCCTCAGATGGGGTTGACTCATCTGAAACAGGTTAGTCCGTTTAACCGGCTGCATGATGGGAGTAAACATGTATTTCATCCTGTAGCCATTTAATCAGTGATGTGACAGACCAGATTACTGCATTATGTTTAACTGATGTTATCGACACTGAAATATAACTTTTCCATGTATCCATTTTGTTTTCACCTTTAGACCAGGCCATACCATGCCAGACCAGACCATGCCAGACCATGCCAGACCAGACCAGACCAGACCATGCCAGACCAGACCATGCCAGACCATACCAGGCCATAACCTCAGTAGGCTGCTCATACCATGCCAGACCAGACCATGCCATGCCAGACCAGACCAGACCAGACCAGACCAGACCAGACCAGACCAGACCAGACCAGACCATGCCAGACCATGCCAGACCAGACCAGACCAGACCAGGCCATAACCTCAGTAGGCTGCTCATACCATGCCAGACCAGACCAGACCATGCCAGACCAGACCAGACCAGACCATGCCAGACCTGACCATGCCAGACCAGACCAGGCCATAACCTCAGTAGGCTGCTCATACCATGCCAGACCAGACCATGCCAGACCATGCCAGACCAGACCAGACCAGACCATGCCAGACCTGACCATGCCAGACCAGACCAGGCCATAACCTCAGTAGGCTGCTCATACCATGCCAGACCAGACCAGGCCATAACCTCAGTAGGCTGCTCATACCAGACCAGACCAGACCAGACCATAACCTCAGTAGGCTGCTCATACCAGACCAGACCAGACCATGCCAGACCAGACCAGACCATAACCTCAGTGGCTGCTCATACCAGACCAGACCAGACCATGCCAGACCAGACCATGCCAGACCAGACCAGACCATAACCTCAGTAGGCTGCTCATACCATGCCAGACCAGACCATGCCAGACCAGACCAGACCATAACCTCAGTAGGCTGCTCATACCATGCCAGACCATGCCAGACCAGACCAGACCAGACCAGGCCATAACCTCAGTAGGCTGCTCATACCATACCAGACCAGACCAGACCAGACCAGACCATAACCTCAGTAGGCTGCTCATACCATACCAGACCAGACCAGACCAGACCATAACCTCAGTAAGCTGCTCATACCATGCCATCAGTGTCCTGTCCTGACAGTTGGTGGACTGAGGCCATATGGACATCATGTCCCTTCGATGACTGACTGACTGACGGACGGACGGACGGACGGACGGACGGACTGACTGACTGACTGACGCCACTGTTACTGTAGCTGCGTCACAAATGGCACCCTATTCCTTATGTGAGCCTTGGTCTAAAGTAGTGCACTACGTAGGGAATAGGGTTCCATAGGGCTCTGGTCTAAAGTAGTGCACTACGTAGGGAATAGGGTTCCATAGGGCTCTGGTCTAAAGTAGTGCACTACGTAGGGAATAGGGTTCCATAGGGCTCTGGTCAAAAGTAGTGCACTATAGGGAATAGGGTTCCATAGGGCTCTGGTCAAAGTAGTGCACTATATAGGGAATAGGGTTCTATACGGCTCTGGTCTAAAGTAGTGCACTACGTAGGGAATAGGGTTCCATAGGGCTCTGGTCAAAAGTAGTGCACTATGTAGGGAATAGGGTTATAGGGCTCTGGTCTAAAGTAGTGCACTACGTAGGGAATAGGGTTCCATAGGGCTCTGGTCAAAATAGTGCACTACGTAGGGAATAGGGTTCCATAGGGCTCTGGTCAAAAGTAGTGCACTACGTAGGGAATAGGGTTCCATAGGGCTCTGGTCAAAATAGTGCACTACGTAGGGAATAGGGTTCCATAGGGCTCTGGTCAAAAGTAGTGCACTATGTAGGGAATAGGGTTCCATAGGGCTCTGGTCAAAAGTAGTGCACTATGTAGGGAATAGGGTTCTATAGGGCTCTGGTCTAAAGTAGTGCACTACGTAGGGAATAGGGTTCCATAGGGCTCTGGTCAAAAGTAGTGCACTATGTAGGGAATAGGGTTCCATAGGGCTCTGGTCAAAAGTAGTGCACTATGTAGGGAATAGGGTTCCATAGGGCTCTGGTCTAAAGTAGTGCACTACGTAGGGAATAGGGTTCCATAGGGCTCTGGTCAAAAGTAGTGCACTATATAGGGAATAGGGTTCCATAGGGCTCTGGTCAAAATAGTGCACTACGTAGGGAATAGGGTTCCATAGGGCTCTGGTCAAAAGTAGTGCACTACGTAGGGAATAGGGTTCCATAGGGCTCTGGTCTAAAGTAGTGCACTACGTAGGGAATAGGGTTCCATAGGGCTCTGGTCAAAAGTAGTGCACTATGTAATATATAAATAATAATATATGCCATTTAGCAGACGCTTTTATCCAAAGCGACTTACAGTCATGTGTGCATACATTCTACGTATGGGTGGTCCCGGGGATTGAACCCACTTCCTTGGCGTTACAAGCGCCATGCTCTACCAACTGAGCTACAGGACCACCATTGGTGGGGCTCTGGTCAAAAGTAGTGCACCTATGTAGGGAATAGGGTGTCATTTTGGGACACGGCCTGTTACAACACCATTGAACCAGTCTGCTCTCTGAGAGGAGAGGGAAACCAGATCAGAGCAGCAGTCTGCTACAATATCTGTCATCTGTTCTAATGTGTTGTTCTTTTTGTTTTACACAGTATCACTGTGCTTTTTGGGGGGTTTCCGTTTGGTTTTGTGTTTATTGTCTATCTTTTTGTTGTTGTATTTTGGCCTATTTAATTGTTAGCTATGTGTGTAAAGTGTATTGGACTGCAATATGCCAGCCTACCCAGCTAGCGTATAACGTTCTGAGAACCATACGTTTGGTAGAGCTGGCTGGTTGTCCTAATGGTTATTATCAACCTTCCCACCAGTGATGCAGGACAGTTTGATTGGCTCTGGAACTTTCCCAGCAACTTTAAAGGAAATGGACAAAATAAAGTTATTTCATTAGTTTAACAGAACGTTTCCTAAACATTCAAAAACGGTTACATTTATTATATAATATATAATTTATAATGTTTTAGTTCTCCAACTGGTTTGACATTTAGGAATGTTCAGCGAACGTTACGAAACAGCAGTGTGAATTTTCAGTATTTCAACATTTTTATTTTATTTTATTTCACCTTTATTTATAAACCAGGTAGGTTAGTTCGGAACAAGTTCTCATTTGCAACTGCGACCTGGCCAAGATAAAGCAAAACAGTGTGAACAGACAGCAACACAGAGTTACACATACACAACAATTAACAAATCAATAACACAGTAGAAAAAAAGAGAGTCTATATACAATGTGTGCAAAAGGCATGAGGAGGTAGGCGAATAATTACAATTTAGCAGATTAACACTGGAGTGATAAATGATCAGATGTGCAGGTAGAGATACTGGTGTGCAAAAGAGCAGAAAAGTAAATAAATAAAAACAATATGGGGATGAGGTAGGTAAAGGTGGGCTATTTACCGATGGACTATGTACAGCTGCAGCAATTTGTTAGCTGCTCAGATAGTAGATGTTTAAAGTTGGTGAGGGAGATAAAAGTCTCTAACTTCAGCGATTGTTGCAATTTGTTCCAGTCACAGGCAGCAGAGAACTGGAACGAAAGGCGGCCAAATGAGGTGTTGGCTACATAACGTTTCCTAAAGGCAGATGGCCAGTCACATATGGGCTAACACAAAAATTCTGTATATATATATATTTTTTTTAATTATTCCTTTTAAGCTACTGAATTTATCAACACTAAATATAACAATTATATTATTAATAATACATTCTTTTAAAAATACAAAAAAACAATGGCAATGCTAGCTATTCTCTCTTGGAATTTGAGAGGCCTTAACAGTCCTATTAAACCTTCCAGCTGTCTTGATATCCTAGCAAGAAGAACCTCAGACACTACACTGAAGTATGTGTGGGGTCTCCACTCATCTCACTTCAGTCTCGGTGGACCCCACTCTCTCCATGTAGAGTCCAAGCAGCCAACTATATTTTTCATTTAATTCACAAGGTAATACAACACGGACCACAGTACTTAAGTGTCAGTCTTTCTCCAATGTACAAAAAAACAAAAATATAAACGCAAATGTTTGTGAGTTGCAGTTCAGTCAATTAAATCCCTAATCTATGGATTTCACGTGACTGGGCAGGGGCGTAGCCATGGATGGACCTGGGAGGGCATAGGGGAGTCAGGCGCAGCCAATCAGAATGAGTTTTCCCCCCCAAAAAAGGGCTTTATTACCGACAGTAATATTCCGAATTTTCATCAGCTGTCCGGGTGGCTGGTCTCAGACGATCCCCTAGATGTAGAAGTCGGATGTGGAGGTCCTGGGCTGGCGTGGTTACACCTGGTCTGCGATTGTGAGGCCTGTTGGACATAAGGGCAAATTCTCTAAAATGGCATTGGAGGTGGCTTATGTTAGAGAAATGAACATTCAATTCTCTGGCAACAGCTCTGGTGGACATTTTTGCAATCAACATGTCAATTGAACGCTCCCTCAAAAGTTGAGTCAACGGGAAGTGTGACAAAACCACACATCTTAGAGTGACCTTTTATTGTCAGTCTGCCAGGTCTGAGGTGGGTGCCTTTCCTGTGTGGGACTCCCTGCCACATTTAACGCAGCCCAGTTAACCTCGGTCTCCCCGGGAGCAATAAGCAAGTGGAGTTGGCATCCCATCCTCATCGCCAAATTGTGGTGTTAATTCTAACCAAAAGGAGAGAGACTGTATTCTTCAAAACCACTTTATTATAAGAAAATTGAAGCAGTCAACTATGCACTTCAACAGTTGTGCAGTTAAGGCCCAACGAACAGTGTTGGTTCTCAGCTTTTATAGAGAAGCACATCCCTTTTGTATACATGGCAAAGAGCAGATAGTATGTAAAAGGTCATTAATTGTCTGTGTAGATTTAAGATAGCACGCGTTTGATTTGCCTGATGGTCTCAACCATCTAACTGCATTCACAACAGCAAAACGTTATATAATGTGCTCCTTTCTGCAAGTTTCCATACATGTCTGATCCTGATCCTCCTTCTCCGGCGTACGACGTCGCCAGAGTACTAGCCACCGGTCCTGAGATTCATCGTTACGCACACCTGGTACTCATCATTACGCGTACCTGTAAATCATTATGAATCACACCTGATCTCCCTTACCTTCATCATTTCCTCCCCTTTACATGTCACTCTCCCATGTTCACTCACCAGTTGGTTTTGTTCTTGTGTATCGACGTACTGCCTTCTGTTAGTGTCGTGTTCTTGGTTTTTGTTGTTTTATTACAACGTTTCACCTGCTTCCAACTCACCGCCCCCGTCCATTACAACATGTGACTTCCAGTAGAAAGTAAATCCACGGGATGTCACATGATGCGGTTGCACCAAGCGGATCTTAGCTATACGCCCAGTCTCCGGCGTTGAGTTGTTGTCGGCATGGCAACCCTCCTTATGACTAAGTCACACAGAGATATGTTTGTATCAGGTTAGAAAAAACACTAGCATATAACAAGAGACTATTCTTTAAGCTGTATAACACAGGATAGCGTGACTAATTATGTAATTTTCCACGACAGTAGGCTCAGGATTTCTGGGTCTTTATGTTTTTGGTTGGATAGGTTTCTCACTTTCTTTTCTTAGTTTTTTTTTACATTCTTCATCAAACTATTTATCATTGTTGTTAATTTTCTTCCGTTTTCTGCTTGAAATGTTTAGATTTGATAGGGAAGCTGAGAGGTCAAATATACTGTTGAGGTTTTCTACTGCCAAGTTTACACCTTCACTATTACAGTTGAACGTTTTGTCCAATAAATTGCCTGAAAGGGATTGACTTTGTTGTTGCCTAATTGTTTTTTGGTAGGTTTCCACACTACGTTCCTTCCATCTATATCATTTCTTAATATTATTTCAGTTCCTTTGGCTTTGATGCCTCATGATTAAGTATTGCTCTGTTCAAGTACACTGTGATTTTGCTGTGGTCTGATAGGGGTGTCAGTGGGCTGACTGTGAACGCTCTGAGAGACTCTTGGTGGAGGTCAGTGGGCTGACTGTGAACGCTCTGAGAGACTCTGGGTTGAGGTCAGTGGACTGACTGTGAACGCTCTGAGAGACTCTGGGTTGAGGTCAGTGGACTGACTGTGAACGCTCTGAGAGACTCTGGGTTGAGGTCAGTGGGCTGACTGTGAACGCTCTGAGAGACTCTGGGTTGAGGTCTGAGAGACTCTGGGTTGAGGTCAGTGGGCTGACTGAACGCTCTGAGAGACTCTGGGTTGAGGTCAGTGGGCTGACTGTGAACGCTCTGAGAGACTCTGGGTTGAGGTCAGTGGGCTGACTGTGGACACAGAGACTCTGGGTTGAGGTCAGTGGGCTGACTGTGAACGCTCTGAGAGACTCTGGGTTGAGGTCTGTGGACTGACTGTGAACGCTCTGAGAGACTCTGGGTTGAGGTTAATAATAAAGTAGTCTACAGTACTACTGCCAAGAGATGAGTTATTGTGTACCTGCCATAGGAGTCCCCTCGAAGCCTACCATTGACTATGTACAGACCCAGGATGTAACAGAGCTATAGGTGTACCTACCATAGGAGTCCCCTTGAAGCCTACCATTGACTATGTACATACCCAGGATGTAACAGAGCTATAGGTGTACCTACCATAGGAGTCCCCTCGAAGCCTACCATTGACTATGTACAGACCCAGGATGTAACAGAGCTATAGGTGTACCTACCATAGGAGTCCCCTCGAAGCCTACCATTGACTATGTACAGACCCAGGATGTAACAGAGCTATAGGTGTACCTACCATAGGAGTCCCCTCGAAGCCTACCATTGACTATGTACATACCCAGCGTGCGACAGAGCTGCAGGAGTTGTGACCTGTTTATGTTGGTTATGTTGTCGTAGTTGTGCCTAGGGGGGCATATGGGAAGGGAATGTTGTCACCTCCAGGCAGGTGTTTGTCCCCCTGTGTGCTGAGGGTGTCAGGTTCTTGTCCGGTTCTGGCATTTAGGTCGCCACAGACTAGTACATGTCCCTGGGCCTGGAAATGATTGATTTCCCCCTCCAGGATGGAGAAGCTATCTTCATTAAAGTATGGGGATTCTAGTGGGGGTATATAGGTAGCACACAGGAGGACTTTTTTCTCTGTTAAGATCATTTCCTTTTGAATTTCTAGCCAAATGTTCCTGTTTTGATTAATTTAATGGAGTGAGTTAGGTCTGCTCTATACCAAATTAGCATAACCACTGAGTCTCTTCCCTGTTTCACATCTGGTAGTGTGGTGGATGGGACTACCAGCTCTCTGTAACCTAGAGGGCAACCAGTGGGTCCGTCTCCTCTATACCACCCACCTGGTAGTTTGGTGGATGGGACTACCAGCTCTCTGTAACCTAGAGGGCAACCAGTGGGTCCGTCTCCACTATACCAGGTTTCTTGCAGGATGACATTGTCTGTATTACCGATTTCTTTTTGTGAAGCCCAGGTTCCTGCTCTTTAGGCCAAAGGCAGATGACCTCAGGCCTTGGATATTCCAGGATGAGATAGTGAAGGCTTTGTGTTCCACAAAGTGTCCAAATGTTGCTGTTCGTGTGGTTTGGCCTCAGACCAGTAAGTGTGAGCAAAGCCTGTTGAGCATCTGGTACTCACTCCTCCAGTTATCTTTCTGCCTGGAACCCCCATCAGACCCCTGGAGATACAAAGGGGGGTATTGTTTTATTCATGCATGTTTGGTATCAAACACACACAAAAAAGATATGGGAGCAGAGACACGTGGTTAATATTAAGATGGATTTAGGCACCTGATAATAGTTCTGTTATAATCTCCACCCGGCACAGCCAGAAGAGGACTGGCCACCCCACATAGCCTTGTTCCTCTCTACCCGGCACAGCCAGAAGAGGACTGGCCACCCCACATATCCTTGTTCCTCTCTACCCGGCACAGCCAGAAGAGGACTGGCCACCCCACATAGCCTTGTTCCTCTCTAGGTTTCTTCCTAGGTTTGGCCTTTCTAGGGAGTTTTTCCAAGCCACTGTGCTTCTACACCTGCATTGCTTGCTGTTTGGGGTTTTAGGCTGGGTTTCTGTACAGTACTTTGAGATATCAGCTGATGTAGGAAGGGCTTTATAAATACATTTGATTTGATTTGAGAAGTGCATTAGCTACACCAACATTAGCTACACCAACATTAGCTACACCAACATTAGCTACACCAACATTAGCTACAGCCAACATTAGCTACACCAACATTAGCTACACCAACATTAGCTACAGCCAACATTAGCTACACCAACATTAGCTACACCAACATGAGCTACACCAACATTAGCTACACCAACATTAGCTACACCAACATGCTTTTAAAATCTGCTCTTGTGGATCTAAACTATCATATTACCGGCAGCAGGGAGGGGGTCATTACGTACGTACCTCTGAGAGGATACTAGGGAAGTGGGTTCAATCCCCGGGACCACCCATACGTAGAATGTATGCACACATGACTGTAAGTCGCTTTGGATAAAAGCGTCTGCTAAATGGCATATATTATTATTATTATTATTATTATACTACAGCTTCATTCACTTCAGCTTCATTCACTACAGCTTCTTTCACCATTATAAAATAACAATAATGTTATAATTTAGCCCAAACAACTACCTCTTTCCCTACTGTATTTATTTATTTATTTTGCTCCTTTGCACCCCATTATTTGTATTTCTACTTTGCACATTCTTCCATTGCAAATCTACCATTCCAGTGTTTTACTTGCTATATTGTATTTACTCTGCCACCATGGCATTTTTTGCCTTTACCTCCCTTCTCACCTGATTTGCTCACATTGTATATAGACTTGTTTATACTGTATTATTGACTGTATGTTTGTTTTATTCCATGTGTAACTCTGTGTCGTTGTATCTGTCGAACTGCTTTGCTTTATCTTGGCCAGGTCGCAATTGTAAATGAGAACTTGTTCTCAACTTGCCTACCTGGTTAAATAAAGGTGAAATAAATAAATAAATAAAATGTTGGTGAAATCAAATTTGATTTGATTTGATTTGACAATATTGATAATATTTATTTATTTATTTATTTATTATAATATGCAGGAACGGTGCATTTTAAACTAGTCACTCGTGTGTAAACGCAAATCTGGACACGAGATTGATGTTTTTAGACATCATGTATTTATGAGGCAATCTTTTTTCATCTACAGTAAACATACATTATTGTTATTATTATTATTGTTAAATGACAGAGACATTACATCTGTGAGATTTAAGGAATAATTATCTCCTTGATGAAATTTGACACAGTGTACATCTGGTCTCTTTCTGTCTAAGGCTAGCCTCAGACACGGTACACCAGGCTTTGAATTGGAAGGATGTCCTCGCGAGACTAGCCTCAGACACGGCACACCAGGATTTGAATTGGAAGGATGTCCTCGCGAGACTAGCCTCATAATTGCCAGCCCAGTAATTACTTGTAACAGACTGATTACAGCCAAGCAGAGAACCACTCATGTAAGCTCACGGGATCAGGTGGCTTGCAAGGCTTGATCTACCCTGAGGGAGATGCAGGTGACCTTGAGCTGAAAGGCAGGGTCCCCCTACTGTAACTACAGTATCTATATAATGGCCCCCATACTGTAACTACAGTATCTATATAATGGCCCCCTACTGTAAATACAGTATCTATATAATGGTCCCCCTACTGTAAATACAGTATCTATATAATGGTCCCCCTACTGTAAATACAGTATCTATATAATGGCCCCCCTTACTGTAAATACAGTATCTATATAATGCCCCCCCATACTGGAAATACAGTATCTATATAATGGTCCCCCTACTGTAACTACAGTATCTATATAATGGCACTCATACTGTAAATACAGTATCTACATAATGGCCCCCATACTGTAAATACAGTATCTATATAATGGTCCCCCTACTGTAAATACAGTATCTATATAATGGTCCCCCTACTGTAACTACAGTATCTATATAATGGTCCCCCTACTGTAAATACAGTATCTATATAATGGTCCCCTACTGTAAATACAGTATCTATATAATGGTCCCCCTACTGTAAATACAGTATCTATATAATGGTCCCCCTACTGTAACTACAGTATCTATATAATGGTCCCCCTACTGTAAATACAGTATCTATATAATGGTCCCCCTACTGTAAATACAGTATCTATATAATGGTCCCCCTACTGTAAATACAGTATCTACATAATGCCCCCCACTGTAAATACAGTATTTATATAATGGCCCCCCTACTGTAAATACAGTATTTATATAATTATAATACAGTAGGGGGACAATATTATTTTTTATTTTTTTTCACCTTTATTTAACCAGGTAAGCCAGTTGAGAACAAGTTCTCATTTACAACTGTGACCTGGCCAAGATAAAGCACAGCAGTGTGACAAAAACAACAACACAGAGTTACACATAAACACATGTACAGTCAATAACACAATAGATAAATCTATGTACAGTATGTAGAAGAGTAGGCCATAGAGAATAAATAATTACAATTTAGCATTAACACTGTGGTGATGGATGTGCAGATGATGATGTGCAAGTAGAGATACTGGGGGGGAAATGAGCAAGAGGGTAAGTAACAATATGGGGATGAGGTAGTTGGGTGTACTATTTACAGATTGGCTGTGTACAGGTACAGTGATCAGTAAGCTACTCTGACAGCTGATGCTTAAAGTTAGAGAGGGAGATTTCAGACTCCAGCTTCAGTCTTTTTTACAATTCGTTCCAGTCATTAGCAGCAGAGAACTGGAAGGAAAGGCGACCAAAGGAAGTGTTGGCTTTTGGGATGACCAGTGAAATATACCTGCTGGAGTGCGTGCTACGGGTGGGTGTTGCTATGGTGACCAGTGAAATATACCTGCTGGAGCGCGTGCTATGGGTGGGTGTTGCTATGGTGACCAGTGAGCTCAGATAAGGCGGAGCTTTACCTAAAGACTTATAGATGACCTAGAGCCAGTGGGTTTGGCAACGAATATGTAGTGAGGGCCAGCCAACAAGAGCATACAGGTCGCAGTGGTGCGAACCAGCAACACAATGAAAATTAGCGCGCGCTAACTAGCTAGGCATTTCACTTCGGTTACACAAGCCTCATCTCGGGAGTTGATAAGCTTGAAGTCATAAACAGCGCAATGCCTGATGCACAACGAAGAGCTGCTGTCAAAACGCACGAAAGTGCTGTTTGAATGAATGTTTACGCGCCTGCTTCTGCCTACCACCGCTCAGTCAGATACTTAGATACTTGTATGCTTGTATGCTCAGTCAGATAATATGCAACACAGGACACGCTAGATAATATCTAGTAATATCATCAACCATGTGTAGTTAACTAGTGATTATGATTGATTGTTTTTTATAAGATAAGTTTAATGCTAGCTAGCTACTTACCTTGGCTTACCGCGTAACAGGCAGTCTCCTTGTGGAGTGCAATGAGAGAGAGGCAGGTCGTTATTGCGTTGGACTCATTAACTGTAAGGTTTCAAGATTGGATCCCCCGAGCCGACAAGGTGCAAATCTGTCGTTCTGCCCCTGAACGAGGCAGTTAACCCACTGTTCCTAGGCCGTCATTTAAAATAAGAATTTGTTCTTAACTGACTCGCCTAGTTAAATAAAGGTCTAAAAAAATATTTGGGTTTAAATCGGCAAATCAGCACCCAAAATATACCAATTTCCGATTGTTATGAAAACTTGAAATCGGCCCCAATTAATAGGCCATTCCGATTCATCGGTCGACCTCTAGCTGAGCAGATATTCTGACTTTATACACTGAAATCTTTGTGAGAGGTAGTTAGCAAGCCAGGCCAAGGACCCCTCAGAGACACCAATACTCCTTAGCCGCCTGACAAGAATGGAATCGTCGACCACATCAAAAGCCAATGGTGACATCATTGAGGACCTTTAAAAGGGTGCAGTGACACATCCATAACCTGAGCAGAAACCAGATTGCAATACACGAGAGAATACTACCGAGAGATATCAAGAAAGTCAGTCAGTTGATTATTGACAAGTTTTTTTCCGAACACTTATGTGCATACTGTTACCGTTTATAAAGGTAATGTAATACCGTGCTAAATCATTAAAATGTTTTAAAAAATTGGACTACTTCACTCAGTTTTGTCATTCAGAATGGAGAAAGTCCATTAAAAAACATTTAGCATTCATCTGTTTTAATCTTTAGGGTCATGCACTATTCATAAAACAAACAACTTTTATCTTATCAGAAACATACAATACTGTAAAATATATATATATACATATATTGTAATATTACATTTTGGCCATATCGCCCAGACCTAGAGTGGATGGGGGCGGCAGGGTAGCCTAGTGGTTAGTGTGTAGAGGCGGCAGGTAGCCTAGTGGTTAGAGTGTAGAGGCGGCAGGTAGACTAGTGGTTAGAGTGTAGAGGCGGCAGGTTGCCTAGTGGTTAGAGTGTAGAGGCGGTAGGTAGCCTAATGGTTAGAGTGTAGAGGCGGAAGGTAGCCTAGTGGTTAGAGTGTAGAGGCGGCAGGTAGCCTAGTGGTTCTAGTGTAGAGGTGGCAGGGTAGCCTAGTGGTTAGAACGGAAGGTTGCAAGTTCAAATCCCCCGAGCTGACAAGGTGCAAATCTGTCGTTCTTCCCCTGAACAAGCAGTTAACCCACTGTTCCCCGGTAGGCTGTCATTGGAAATAAGAATTTGTTCTTAACTGACTTGTCTAGTTAAATAAAGGTTAAAAAAAAGTGTGGACACATTGTCAACCTCAAAAATGTCTGGACACACATGAGTGATTAACCCTGACCCAGGCACCAGCCGCTTTCCCTATTCCATTCCTCTCCACAGGAACTTCAGTTGGAATCTCTATTAATGATTTAGGAACATTATAAATGGTTTAGTGAGAAGCAGGAAGTGACCCCCCCGAGGACCAGCTTGTAACAGGCTGGATGGGTTTCAAACAACAGAACAAACAGATGTCTCGTTGTTGCATTAAACAAAAGAACACTCTTCTGTGCCTTGGTGCAGACTACCCATCAGTACAAGGTTTGGAGATGACCCTACATACATTATTATTATTATTATACAGTGTTACATGAGTTTAAATATTCACAAAAGGGGGATGATAAGTGGATTCATTGAGGCATTTATTTTATTTGGCAAAACAAAAGCTACAAATCACCAAAATGCCTCTCTTACATAATGCTATTTACATGCAACAGATTCTCATAAACTGATACCAATTTGCGTTCTGACTATAAAAATCATCCTTCCTCTGTGCTTTGTGAACACCAGTGGTATAACTTTATTTTACTATAACATAAACATAAATATATATTTATGGACAGCATTTGAGTGAGATTCAGCTGAGGTAAAATGATGTTGTTTGGGAAAACCACTCTCAGTAGGTAGGTACAGTACTGCAACCTATGAAAGAAAATCTGCATCCCAAATGACACGCTAGTCCCTATATAGTACACTACTTCTCTATAGGAATCTGGTCCAAAGTAGTGCACTGCTTCTCTATAGGGCTCTGGTCCAAAGTAGTGCACTACTTCTCTATAGGGCTCTGGTCCAAAGTAGTGCACTACTTCTCTATAGGGCTCTGGTCCAAAGTAGTGCACTACTTCTCTATAGGGCTCTGGTCCAAAGTAGTGCACTACTTCTCTATAGGGCTCTGGTCCAAAGTAGTGCACTACTTCTCTATAGGGCTCTGGTCCAAAGTAGTGCACTACTTCTCTATAGGGCTCTGGTCCAAAGTAGTGCACTACTTCTCTATAGGGCTCTGGTCTAAAGTCTAGAGAATAGTCGGCTGTTTGGGATTCACACTATGTTTCGGGAAGCCACTCTTGCTACAAGAATTCTGCTCCAAGGGGGTGTTGTTTCTTCACCATCTGAAATGAAAATGTGTTGAGTGGAGGAAGGAATTACCGCAGAGTGGTGAGATGGGAGGATAGGCCCTTGGCAGAGTGGTGAGATGGGAGGATAGGCCCTTGGCAGAGTGGTGAGATGGGAGGATAGGCCCTTGGCAGAGTGGTGAGATGGGAGGATAGGTCCTTGGCAGAGTGGTGAGATGGGAGGATAGGGCCTTGGCAGAGTGGTGAGATGGGAGGATAGGCCCTTGGCAGAGTGGTGAGATGGGAGGATAGGCCCTTGGCAGAGTGGTGAGATGGGAGGATAGGGCCTTGGCAGAGTGGTGAGATGGGAGGATAGGCCCTTGGCAGAGTGGTGAGATGGGAGGATAGGCCCTTGGCAGAGAGAATGAACCAACGCCAAGTCATAATGTATGACTTAAAAAGCTTTTTTTGATTTTCTTCCCACTACGCAATGTGGGATGACACTTCATATTTAACTGCAATCATTTCCATACTAAATGATCGATGAATGAAGACGTATGAATGTTTCATGAAACAAACAGTAACATTAATGCTGAGGCCTAAGAACACAGTTCTGGTTTTTAAAATCTTTTTGCACCCAACCACCCGAACACAGTTTGGCTGTGAACACAGCTTTTTAAATTTGTTTTTATACACCCAACCAGAACCACAATGGGTTGGAAACGCAGCCTCCCGTGTGATGTTGATGACAGTTATCACAGAACAGAGCAGAGCTATAAGGTTGAGCTCTCAAAAATGGCTACCCGAGTGTGTTTTCTTCACATCTGATTGTTGTTGGGCCAAGTCACAGTGACTAGAGTGAAAGGAAAGCATGAGGGCAGTTCAGCTGCCATAGACCAGCGGAAATGTTGCTCCACTTTTACTTCCCAGGCTGCGTTTCCGTGTGAAGCAGTAGTGGATCATGGTCTGATAGACTAATCTGTCTGGCAGTCGTGGATCATGGTCTGATAGACTAATCTGTCTGGCAGTAGTGGATCATGGTCTGATAGCATGACTAATCTGTCTGGCAGTAGTGGATCATGGTCTGATAGACTAATCTGTCTGGCAGTAGTGGATCATGGTCTGATAGCATGACTAATCTGTCTGGCAGTAGTGGATCATGGTCTGATAGCATGACTAATCTGTCTGGCAGTAGTGGATCATGGTCTGATAGACTAATCTGTCTGGCAGTAGTGGATCATGGTCTGATAGCATGACTAATCTGTCTGGCAGTAGTGGATCATGGTCTGATAGACTAATCTGTCTGGCAGTAGTGGATCATGGTCTGATAGACTAATCTGTCTGGCAGTAGTGGATCATGGTCTGATAGACTAATCTGTCTGGCAGTAGTGGATCATGGTCTGATAGCATGACTAATCTGTCTGGCAGTAGTGGATCATGGTCTGATAGCATGACTAATCTGTCTGGCAGTAGTGGATCATGGTCTGATAGCATGACTAATCTGTCTGGCAGTAGTGGATCATGGTCTGATAGATGGTCTGATAGACTAATCTGTCTGGCAGTAGTGGATCATGGATCATGGTCTGATAGACTAATCTGTCTGGCAGTAGTGGATCATGGTCTGATAGCATGACTAATCTGTCTGGCAGTAGTGGATCATGGTCTGATAGCATGACAATCTGTCTGGCAGTAGTGGATCTGGTCTGATAGCATGACTAATCTGTCTGGAAGTGTGGATCATGGTCTGATAGCATGACTAATCTGTCTGGCAGTAGTGGATCATGGTCTGATAGCATGACTAATCTGTCTGGCAGTAGTGGATCATGGTCTGATAGCATGACTAATCTGTCTGGCAGTAGTGGATCATGGTCTGATAGCATGACTAATCTGTCTGGCAGTAGTGGATCATGGTCTGATAGACTAATCTGTCTGGCAGTAGTGGATCATGGTCTGATAGACTAATCTGTCTGGCAGTAGTGGATCATGGTCTGATAGACTAATCTGTCTGGCAGTAGTGGATCATGGTCTGATAGACTAATCTGTCTGGCAGTAGTGGATCATGGTCTGATAGACTAATCTGTCTGGCAGTAGTGGATCATGGTCTGATAGACTAATCTGTCTGGCAGTAGTGGATCATGGTCTGATAGACTAATCTGTCTGGCAGTAGTGGATCATGGTCTGATAGACTAATCTGTCTGGCAGTAGTGGATCATGGTCTGATAGACTAATCTGTCTGGCAGTAGTGGATCATGGTCTGATAGCATGACTAATCTGTCTGGCAGTAGTGGATCATGGTCTGATAGCATGACTAATCTGTCTGGCAGTAGTGGATCATGGTCTGATAGCATGACTAATCTGTCTGGCAGTAGTGGATCATGGTCTGATAGCATGACTAATCTGTCTGGCAGTAGTGGATCATGGTCTGATAGACTAATCTGTCTGGCAGTAGTGGATCATGGTCTGATAGCATGACTAATCTGTCTGGCAGTAGTGGATCATGGTCTGATAGCATGACTAATCTGTCTGGCAGTAGTGGAACATGGTCTGATAGACTAATCTGTCTGGCAGTAGTGGATCATGGTCTGATAGCATGACTAATCTGTCTGGAAGTAGTGGATCATGGTCTGATAGCATGACTAATCTGTCTGGCAGTAGTGGATCATGGTCTGATAGACTAATCTGTCTGGCAGTAGTGGATCATGGTCTGATAGCATGACTAATCTGTCTGGCAGTAGTGGATCATGGTCTGATAGCATGACTAATCTGTCTGGCAGTAGTGGATCATGGTCTGATAGACTAATCTGTCTGGCAGTAGTGGATCATGGTCTGATAGACTAATCTGTCTGGCAGTAGTGGATCATGGTCTGATAGACTAATCTGTCTGGCAGTAGTGGATCATGGTCTGATAGACTAATCTGTCTGGCAGTAGTGGATCATGGTCTGATAGCATGACTAATCTGTCTGGCAGTAGTGGATCATGGTCTGATAGCATGACTAATCTGTCTGGCAGTAGTGGATCATGGTCTGATAGACTAATCTGTCTGGCAGTAGTGGATCATGGTCTGATAGCATGACTAATCTGTCTGGCAGTAGTGGATCATGGTCTGATAGCATGACTAATCTGTCTGGCAGTAGTGGATCATGGTCTGATAGACTAATCTGTCTGGCAGTAGTGGATCATGGTCTGATAGACTAATCTGTCTGGCAGTAGTGGATCATGGTCTGATAGACTAATCTGTCTGGCAGTAGTGGATCATGGTCTGATAGACTAATCTGTCTGGCAGTAGTGGATCATGGTCTGATAGACTAATCTGTCTGGCAGTAGTGGATCATGGTCTGATAGACTAATCTGTCTGGCAGTAGTGGATCATGGTCTGATAGCATGACTAATCTGTCTGGCAGTAGTGGATCATGGTCTGATAGCATGACTAATCTGTCTGGCAGTAGTGGATCATGGTCTGATAGCATGACTAATCTGTCTGGCAGTAGTGGATCATGGTCTGATAGACTAATCTGTCTGGCAGTAGTGGATCATGGTCTGATAGCATGACTAATCTGTCTGGCAGTAGTGGATCATGGTCTGATAGCATGACTAATCTGTCTGGCAGTAGTGGAACATGGTCTGATAGACTAATCTGTCTGGCAGTAGTGGATCATGGTCTGATAGCATGACTAATCTGTCTGGCAGTAGTGGATCATGGTCTGATAGCATGACTAATCTGTCTGGCAGTAGTGGATCATGGTCTGATAGACTAATCTGTCTGGCAGTAGTGGATCATGGTCTGATAGCATGACTAATCTGTCTGGCACAGTAGTGGATCATGGTCTGATAGCATGACTAATCTGTCTGGCAGTAGTGGATCATGGTCTGATAGACTAATCTGTCTGGCAGTAGTGGATCATGGTCTGATAGACTAATCTGTCTGGCAGTAGTGGATCATGGTCTGATAGCATGACTAATCTGTCTGGCAGTAGTGGATCATGGTCTGATAGCATGACTAATCTGTCTGGCAGTAGTGGATCATGGTCTGATAGCATGACTAATCTCTCTGGCAGTAGTGGATCATGGTCTGATAGCATGACTAATCTGTCTGGCAGTAGTGGATCATGGTCTGATAGACTAATCTGTCTGGCAGTAGTGGATCATGGTCTGATAGCATGACTAATCTGTCTGGCAGTAGTGGATCATGGTCTGATAGCATGACTAATCTGTCTGGCAGTAGTGGAACATGGTCTGATAGACTAATCTGTCTGGCAGTAGTGGATCATGGTCTGATAGCATGACTAATCTGTCTGGCAGTAGTGGATCATGGTCTGATAGCATGACTAATCTGTCTGGCAGTAGTGGATCATGGTCTGATAGCATGACTAATCTGTCTGGCAGTAGTGGATCATGGTCTGATAGACTAATCTGTCTGGCAGTAGTGGAACATGGTCTGATAGACTAATCTGTCTGGCAGTAGTGGATCATGGTCTGATAGACTAATCTGTCTGGCAGTAGTGGATCATGGTCTGATAGCATGACTAATCTTTCTGGCAGTAGTGGATCATGGTCTGATAGACTAATCTGTCTGGCAGTAGTGGATCATGGTCTGATAGCATGACTAATCTGTCTGGCAGTAGTGGATCATGGTCTGATAGACTAATCTGTCTGGCAGTAGTGGATCATGGTCTGATAGCATGACTAATCTGTCTGGCAGTAGTGGATCATGGTCTGATAGCATGACTAATCTGTCTGGCAGTAGTGGAACATGGTCTGATAGACTAATCTGTCTGGCAGTAGTGGATCATGGTCTGATAGCATGACTAATCTGTCTGGCAGTAGTGGATCATGGTCTGATAGCATGACTAATCTGTCTGGCAGTAGTGGATCATGGTCTGATAGCATGACTAATCTGTCTGGCAGTAGTGGATCTTGGTCTGATAGACTAATCTGTCTGGCAGTAGTGGAACATGGTCTGATAGACTAATCTGTCTGGCAGTAGTGGATCATGGTCTGATAGACTAATCTGTCTGGCAGTAGTGGATCATGGTCTGATAGCATGACTAATCTTTCTGGCAGTAGTGGATCATGGTCTGATAGACTAATCTGTCTGGCAGTAGTGGATCATGGTCTGATAGCATGACTGTCTGCTTTGCTGCCGTTGTTGTTGTTGTTGTTGTCCCTTTTAAAGCAGCCTTCTTTTCATCAGATTGAGAATTTAAATGTTTCTGTGGACCGTGCTAAACATTATAACTGTCCTCTGGGTTTCTGAGAGAGCCAGCAGAGGTTCACACACACACACACACACGGTAGCAGAGGTTCACACACACACACACACACACACACACACACACACACACACACACACACACACACACACACACACACACACACACACACACACACACACACACACACACACACACACACACATACACACACACACACACACACACACACACACACACACACACACACACACGCGCGTGCACACACACACACACACACACACACACACACACGTTAGCAGAGGTTCACACACACACACACACACACACACACACACACACACACACACACACACACACACACACACACACACACACACACACACACACACACACACACACACACACACACACACACACGTTAGCAGAGGTTCACACACACACACACACACACACACACACACACACACACACACACACACACACACACACACACACACACACACACACACACACACACACACACACACACACACGTTAGCAGAGGTTCACACACACACACACACACACACACACACACACACACACACACACACACACACACACACACACACACACACACACACACACACACACACACACACACACACACACACGTTAGCAGAGGTTCACACACACACACACACACACACACACACACACACACACACACACACACACACACACACACACACACACACACACACACACACACACACACACACACACACACACACACACACACACACACACGTTAGCAGAGGTTCACACACACACACACACACACACACACACACACACACACACACACACACACACACACACACACACACACACACACACACACACACACACACACACACACACACACACACACACACACACACACACACACACACACATTAGCTATTTATGACCACCCTCAAACCCTAAAACTAAAGAATCATTTTAACTGCTGGTTTCCTGTTTGTTTGTCTCTGTTCTGGAACCAAATAGAGAATCAAAAGAAGTGTGAAAGTTTCTGATTGGCCAACGCCTCCTGGATAAACCACCCTGTGTAGTTATCTTGTTGCAGGGCCATCAAATCTAATAGATATCTAAGACATCATTACCGCCCCCCTCCCCCAATGCTGTTAAGCTTCTTTTAAGTGCTTCTTTTTTTGTGCAAATAAAATTTAATTTGGTTTGAATAATGCATTTGTACCTAAAGGCTTCCAAATCATAGTCCTTATACTGAAGAAAACAAAAACCTGGAACAGAAATCATTTTCATGACAATAAAATCATTGTGGGTTGAGTTTACTGCAGAGTGAAACAAAATCAGCCAACAAGTGTTCAGCATATGTGGGAACTCCTTCAAGACTGTTGAAAAAGCATTCCTCATGAAGCTGGTTGAGAGAAAGCCAAGAGTGTACAAAGCAAGGCAAAGGGTGGATACTTTGAAGTTTAACACTTTTTTGGTTACTTTTTGGTTATTATATGTTACATATATGACATATATTGTATTATATTATATTATATACTATAT
Source organism: Oncorhynchus gorbuscha (assembly GCF_021184085.1). Classification (NCBI taxonomy): domain Eukaryota; kingdom Metazoa; phylum Chordata; class Actinopteri; order Salmoniformes; family Salmonidae; genus Oncorhynchus; species Oncorhynchus gorbuscha. The sequence continues at coordinate 45,318 of NW_025746361.1, forward strand.
ATTACATATATTATATTATATAATATATATTATTATATATTACAATATTATATATACTGTATTATATTATTTAATATATTACATATATTATATATATTGTATTATATTATATTATATACTATATATTACATATATTGTATTATATTATAATATATACTATATATTACATATATTATATTATATAATATATATATTATATATTACAATATTATATATACTGTATTATATTATATAATATTACATATATTACATATATTGTATTATATTATATTATATACTATATATTACATATATTATATTATATAATATATATTATTATACATTACAATAGTATATATACTGTATTACATTATATAATATTACATATATTACATATATTGTATTATATTATATTATATACTATATATTACATATATTATATTATATAATATATATTATTATACATTACAATATTATATATACTGTATTATATTATATACTATATTACATATATTATATATATTGTATTATATTATATTATATACTATATATTACATATATTATATTATATAATATATATTATTATATATTACAATATTATATATACTGTATTATATGGTCCTGTGTAGCTCAGTTGGTAGAGCATGGCGCTTGTAACGCCAGGGTAGTGGGTTCGATCCCCGGGACCACCCATACGTAGAATGCATGCACACATGACTATAAGTCGCTTTGGATAAAAGCGTCTGCTAAATGGCATATATATTATATTATATAATATATTACATATATTATATATATTGTATTATATTATATTATATACTATATATTGCATATATTATATTATATATATAATATATATATAGTGGTCCTTCTGTAGCTCAGTTGGTAGAGCATGGTGCTTGTAACGCCAGGGTAGTGGGTTCGATCCCCGGGTCCACCCATACGTAGAATGTATGCACACATGACTGTAAGTCGCTTTGGATAAAAGCGTCTGCTAAATGGCATATATTATATTATATTATATACTTATATTATACTTATATATTATACTTATATACTTATATTATACTTATATTATATACTGTATTATATTATATAATATATTACATATATTATATATATTGTATTATATTATATTATATACTATATATTGCATATATAATATATATTATTATATATTACAATATTATATATACTGTATTATATTATATAATATATTACATATATTATATATATTGTATTATATTATATTATATACTATATATTACATATATTATATTATATACTATATATTACATATATTATATTATATAATATATATTATATTATTATATATTACAAATTATATATACTGTATTATATTATATACTATATTACATATATTATATATATTATATTATATATTACAATATTATATATATTTTCTATGATTTGGGTATTTCTATGTTTCGGCCTAGTATGGTTCTCAATCAGAGGCAGGTGTCATTAGTTGTCTCTGATTGAGAATCATACTTAGGTAGCCTGGGTTTCACTGTGTGTTTGTGGGTGATTGTTCCTGTCTCTGTCTTTGCACCAGATAGGACTGTTTTGAGTTTTCACATTTCTTGTTTTTTGTAGTCAGTTGTTCATGTGTACCTTAACGTATTAAAAAGAACCATGGACACTTACCACGCCGCGTATTGGTCCTCTGATCCGTTTCGCCTCTCCTCTTCGGAAGAAGACCATGATACACTACTGCAAGACAGATCTTATAACTTGTCCTTGTGGTAAAAATGATGTAGGTAAAACAAAGCACGAATTAAAAGTACATATCTCAGAGCATCGTAGTACCATTAGGTGTAAAAACTTTACTTATCCAGTTGCGGCCCACTTCTTGGAGGCAGGCCACTCGATTTCGTCACTGCGTTATATTGGCATCGAACATGTCACCCTCCCTAGGAGAGGGGGTGACCTTGATAATTTATTGTTAAAACGAGAGGCTGCCTGGATCTTTAACTTAAAGACCCCTGCACCCTTCGGTCTCAATGTAGACTTTGATCTGAAGCCATTCTTGTGATTATTGTAACTTTGCCATTGTAATTGTGTGTAAACTTGTTTAATCAAATTAATCTATGATCGTATGCTCTCCATTTGTTTGTACGCTGTTCTTTGTATGACATTTTAATATTTGATAATTAACCAATGATATTAGGCCACTCCTGGCCATGATTACAGACACCTGTGTCTTTTGACACTATATAAACGAGGCATCCTGCAGTGTTTGTGATTATACCCTGATGAAGACAGCTTGGCTGGTTGGTTGGTATTACATTTTTGCATCTGAGCTCCAACAGTGTGCGGCTCTCTTTTATTTTCAAGTTTCTACTCCGCTAGCCAGCACCTCGTCTTAATAGGTGTGCGTTTCTTTTTCTTCTAGATCGCCCAGAGTAAACTGCCTGCTGCTCAGGCCCAGAAGCTAAGATATGCGTATCATTAGTAGATTTGGATAGAAAACACGCTGAAGTTTCTAAAACTGTTTGAATGATGTCTGTGAGTATACCAGAACTCATATGGCAGGCAAAAAACAGAGAAAAAATCCAACCAGGAAGTGGGAAATCTGAGGATTGTAGTTTTTGAACTCATTGCCCATCGAATATACAATGTCTATAGGGTTATATTGCACTTCCTAAGGCTTCCACTAGATGTCAACAGTCTTTAGAACCTTGTTTCAGGCTTCTACCTGTGAAGGGGGAGAGAAAGAGAGCTGTTTCAACCATAAGTCTGGCAAGTGCCATGAGCTGATCACGAGCTCACCCGTGAGAGCGACCTGGGTTCCATTGCATTTCTAAAGACAAAGGAATTCTCTGGGTGGAACACTATTGATGATTTATATGAAAAACATCCTAAAGATTGATTCTATACATCGTTTGACATGTTTCTAAGGACTGTAACGGAACTTTCTGACTTTTCGTCTGGACCTAGTGATCGCGCCTCATGAATTTGGATTTGTGAACAAAATGTGCGAACAACAAGGAGGTATTTGGACATATATGATGGACTTTATTGAATAAAACAAACATTTATTGTGGAACTGGGATTCCTGGGAGTGCATTCTGATGAAGATCATCAAAGGTAAGTGAATATTTATAATGCTATTTCTCACTCCACATCTGTATGGCTTGTTTTTGTGTCTGAGCGCTGTACTGAGATTATTTTTTTTGGTGTGCTTTTTCCGTGATTTAAAAAAAAAATCTGACACAGCGGTTGCATTAAGGAGAAGTGGATAATTATATATTATATTATTATAATTATATGTTTAACACTTGTATCTTTTATCAATGTTTATTATGAGTGTTTCTGTAAATTGATGTGACTGTGCAAAATCACCAGATGTTTTGGAACTAGTGAACATAACGCGCCAATGTAAACTGAGATTTTTGGATATAAATATTAACTTTATCTAACAAAACATCAGATGAAGATCAAAGGTTAGTGATGAATTTTATTTAATATATTTCTATTTCTGCTTTTTTGTGTGGGTGGCTGTGTTTTTCTGTGACTAGGCACCTACATAACATAATTGTTTGGTGTGCTTTCGTCGTAAAGCCTTTTTGAAACCGGACACTGTGGTGGAATTAACAACAAGTTTATCTTTAAAAATTATCTTTAAAAATTGTGTCAAATACTTGTATGTTGTCGTAGCAACAGTGGTAGGCTCAGCATTCAACACCACCCTGGGTCTCGACCCCCGCCATGTGCAACTGGGCACTGGACTTCCTGACAGGCCGCCCCCAGGTGGTGAGGGTAGGCAACAACATCTCCTCCCCGCTGATCCTCAACACTGGGGCCCCACAAGAGTGCGTTCTGAGCCCTCTCCTGTACTCCCTGTTCACCCACGACTGCGTGGCCACGCACGCCTCCAACTCAATAATCAAGTTTGCGGACGACACAACAGTGGTAGGCTTGATTACCAACAACGACAAGACGGTCTACAGGGAGGAGGTGAGGGCCCTCGGAATGTGGAGTCAGGAAAATAACCTCACACTCAACGTCAACAAAACTAAGGAGATGATTGTGGACTTCAGGAAACAGCAGAGGGAGCACCCCCCTATCCATATTGACGGGACAGTAGTGGAGGAGGTGGAAAGTTTTTTAAGTTCCTCGGCGTACACATCACGGACAAACTGAAATGGTCCACCCACACAGACAGCGTGGTGTAGAAGGCGTAGCAGCGCCTCTTCATCCTCAGGAGGCTGAAGAAATTAGTCTTGTCACCAAAAACACTCACAAACTTTTACAGATGCACAATCGAGAGCATCCTGTCGGGCTGTATCACTGCATGGTACGGGAACTGCTCCGCCCACAACCGTAAGGCTCTCCAGAGGGTAGTGAGGTCTGCACAACGCATCACCGGGGGCAAACTACCTGCCCTCCAGGACACCTACACCACCCGTTGTTACAGGAAGGCCATAAAGATCATCAAGGACATCAACCACCCGAACTACTGCCTGTTCACTCCCACTATCATCCAGGAGGTGAGGTCAGTACAGGTGCATCAAAGCTGTGACCAAGAGACTGAAAAACAGCCATCAGACTGTTAAACAGCCACCAATAACATTGAGTGGCTGCTGCCAACATACTGTCTGAACTCCAGCCACTTTAATAATAAAACATTGGATGTAATAAATGTATCACTAGTCACTTTAAACAATGCCACGTTATATAATGTTTACATACCCTACATTACTCATCTCGGACAGACAGACGGACGGACGGACGGACGGACGGACGGACAGACAGACAGACAGAAGAGATGCACAGACAGACAGACAGACAGACAGACAGACAGACAGACAGACAGACAGACAGACAGACAGACAGACAGACAGACAGACAGACAGACAGACAGACAGACAGACAGACAGACAGACAGACAGACAGACAGACAGACAGACAGACAGACAGACAGACAGACAGACAGACAGACAGACAGACAGACAGACAGACAGACAGACAGACAGACAGACAGACAGACGCAGAGACAGACAGGGAGGTAAGGGGGGGGGGGTGAGCACATGCAGTGATGTGTGCTGGTGTGGCTGAGATGCCAGGGCTGACTTCTTGTCCCAGTCTGCCCCTGTAGATCGTCAGGTCTGGCAGTAAATGGAGCCTAATCATGTGATTGAGCACCATTCAATTTCTAACACTCAAAGATGTATTCACACAGGGCCAGCGGCATCTTGTGAGGAAGACATTTTGATTTTGCATTTCATAGCAATGTTCCAGTCTTTTCCTGAAAATTACAACTGATGATCGATTTTGTTTTAAACGGAAGCTGTAAAGATCTTGTAAAGTCCTCAGATTCTTAAAAATTGCATCTGTTGTAAAACAATTATACAAATGTAGTTTTATTGTGATCATGTATACTATTACACCAGTTTATTTACCCAGTACTGTAACAAGGATATTATGTTTTATTATTTTACCTTTATTTAACTAGGTTAGTCAGTTAAGAACAAATTATTATTTTCAATGACAGCCTAGGAACAGTGGGTTAACTGGTCTAGGAACAGTGGGTTAACTGGTCCAGGAACAGTGGGTTAACTGGCCTAGGAACAGTGGGTTAACTGGTCTAGGAACAGTGGGTTAACTGGTCTAGGAACAGTGGGTTAACTGGTCTAGGAACAGTGGGTTAACTGGTCTAGGAACAGTGGGTTAACTGGTCTAGGAACAGTGGGTTAGCTGGTCTAGGAACAGTGGGTTAACTGGTCTAGGAACAGTGGGTTAACTGGTCTAGGGACAGTGGGGTTAACTGGTCTAGGAACAGTGGGTTAACTGGTCCAGGAACAGTGGGTTAACTGGCCTAGGAACAGTGGGTTAACTGGTCTAGGAACAGTGGGTTAACTGGTCCAGGAACAGTGGGTTAACTGGCCTAGGAACAGTGGGTTAACTGGTCTAGGAACAGTGGGTTAACTGGTCTAGGAACAGTGGGTTAACTGGTCTAGGAACAGTGGGTTAACTGGTCTAGGAACAGTGGGTTAACTGGTCCAGGAACAGTGGGTTAACTGGCCTAGGAACAGTGGGTTAACTGGTCCAGGAACAGTGGGTTAACTGGTCTAAGAACAGTGGGTTAACTGGTCTAGGAACAGTGGGTTAACTGGTCTAGGAACAGTGGGTTAACTGGTCTAGGAACAGTGGGTTAACTGGTCTAGGAACAGTGGGTTAACTGGTCTAGGAACAGTGGGTTAACTGGTCTAGGAACAGTGGGTTAACTGGTCTAGGAACAGTGGGTTAACTGCCTGTTCAGGGGCAGAACGACAGGATTTGTACCTTGTCAGCTCGGGGGTTCGATCTTGCAACCTTTCGGTTACTAGTCCAACGCTCTAACCACTAGGCTACCTGCCGCCTCTACACTCTAACCACTAGGCTACATGCCACCTCTACACTCTAACCACTAGGCTACCTGCCACCTCTACACTCTAACCACTAGGCTACCTGCCACCTCTACACTCTAACCACTAGGCTACCTGCCACCTCTACACTCTAACCACTAGGCTACCTGCCATCTCTACACTCTAACCACTAGGCTACCCTGCCACCTCTACACTCTAACCACTAGGCTACCCTGCCACCTCTACACTCTAACCACTAGGCTACCTGCCACCTCTACACTCTAACCACTAGGCTACCTGCCATCTCTACACTCTAACCACTAGGCTACCTGCCATCTCTACACTCTAACCACTAGGCTACCTGCCATCTCTACACTCTAACCACTAGGCTACCCTGCCACCTCTACACTCTAACCACTAGGCTACCTGCCATCTCTACACTCTAACCACTAGGCTACCCTGCCACCCCTATCTCAAACTCACTTAGACAATACCTTTTGATATAGTGGTAGCAATACATGGTTATAACATATACAGAATGTACAGTAAAGCTTAGATTTCAACTGTCAAATACTGTTGAATTTAATATAGGTTCATCTGACTGACCTAAGCCCATTGTTGTAGGAAGCTGCTATAGACCACGAAGTGTTAACAGTTAGTACACAATATTAGGTCCAGTCTTTGGAGCTTCGGTTTTCCATAGATACAATGCATTGGTGAAGTATTCAATCCCCTTCACTTTTAATTCACTTTTAATAATGCTTAGTTTACCTTCTCCAGTGCTGTAACAAGGATGTTGTAACAAATTGTTATCATCGTTAAAAAACACGTCAATGTCTCCCTGCTATTGATCTCATGTTTTCTTCCTTATAATTTGCGCCAATAACAGACACAGAGACAGTCAGTCCTGGTGGTTGACCACCGCTGTGAAGTCCAGACATATTTTTGTTATTTAATATGTAATGTAATGTTTGAGTTTGAATTCATTTTTGTATTTGTACAGGGGACAGTGCACAGTAATCAACGTTTTAATTAAATGTATCTTATGATGTTCTTGTCTATAATTGTTCTGTACTTTGTCATGTATTTGTACATCTTATGTTTTATTATTTTATATTTCTCCCAGGAAGAAGAGCTGCGGATCTAAATAAAATAAACTAAGCAACGGGACGATCTAAAGGGATTAGCTACGACAGTCGGCCTCGTGTCTTTTTCAAGGCCCTCCTGCACAGCCGCAGAGCTGTGGTCTTTTGTGTGATTGTGTTACGAAGGCCACAGAGCCACATTGACGAAACCATCGGCTAACACTGCTCTCTTTAACGGAACACTATTTCAAATGCTGTATCGTGGAGCAGAGTATCCTAGTTCACGCGGTTCAGTTGCTGCAGTCCAAACAGCTGTTCCACATTGTCGTCCCCGCAGGTAGCTGTTTAGAGATTAGCTCTGCCTCACGTGGTCCTGCATTACAAGAAGTCCATGTGTAATTATATTAAACATGCTCCATCTCCTAATCTGCACTTATTTTTAAGGCAGGCGGGCGGTCGAGGAGGACACGCTGGAGAGAGAGAGGGGGAAGGGGGTGTGGAGAGGAGAGAGTGAGAGGAAGAGGTGGAGAGGAGAGAGTGAGAGGAAGAGGTGGAGAGGAGAGAGTGAGAGGAGGAGGTGGAGAGGAGAGAGTGAGAGGAGAGAGGAGGAGGTGGAGAGGAGAGAGTGAGAGGAGGAGGTGGAGAGGAGAGAGTGAGAGGAGAGAGGAGGAGGTGGAGAGGAGTGAGTGAGAGGAGAGAGGAGGAGGTGGAGAGGAGAGAGTGAGAGGAGAGAGGAGGAGGTGGAGAGGAGGGAGTGAGAGGAGAGAGGAGGTGGAGAGGAGAGAGTGAGAGGAGGAGGTGGAGAGGAGTGAGTGAGAGGAGAGAGGAGGTGGAGAGGAGAGAGTGAGAGGAGAGAGGAGGAGGTGGAGAGGAGAGAGTGAGAGGAGAGAGGAGGAGGTGGAGAGGAGAGAGTGAGAGGAAGAGGAGGAGGTGGAGAGGAGAGAGTGAGAGGAGAGAGGAGGAGGTGGAGAGGAGAGAATGAGAGGAAGAGTTGGAGAATAGAGAGTGAGAGGAGGAGGTGGAGAGGAGTGAGTGAGAGGAGAGAGGAGGTGGAGAGGAGAGAGTGAGAGGAGGAGGTGGAGAGGAGTGAGTGAGTGAGTGAGTGAGTGAGAGGAGAGAGGAGGTGGAGAGGAGAGAGTGAGAGGAGAGAGGGAGGAGGTGGAGAGGAGAGAGTGAGAGGAGAGAGGAGGAGAGGAGAGGAGTGAGTGAGAGGGAGAGGAGAGAGGAGGAGGTGGAGAGGAGTGAGTGAGAGGAGAGAGGAGGAGGTGGAGAGGAGGGAGTGAGAGGAGAGAGCAAAGTGAGGAACGTAGGCGCTCTGGGAGGGCAGGATAAGTCAGTGGGTCAGTTCCCAGAGCAAACCCTTCAGAGTGGGATCACTCCACACTCCGCACCAGAGGGTGCCGCTCCCCCCTGTTCTTAGTCTCCTTCAGACACATACTACGGAGTTCTCCCCCAATCCCTACCTACACACCAATATCACCGGCCCCCCCACCCCGACATGAAAAATCCCTGGGTCCCCTAGTGCCCCTCCACTGGCTGGAGAGCCTCTGGAGGACTGACTGGGGCAGAAAGTGGTCCTACAGTATGTGTGGTGTCATACTCCAGTCTAGAATTGAAAAATACTCCAGTCTAGAATTGAAAAATACTCCAGTCTAGAATTGAAAAATACTCCAGTCTAGAATTGAAAAATACTCCAGTCTAGGATGGAAAAATACTCCAGTCTAAGATGGACAAATACTCCAGTCTAGGATGGACAAATACTCCAGTCTAGGATGGACAAATACTCAAGTCTAGGATGTAAAAATACTCCCGGCTCGACTGGTAAAATACTCCCGGCTAGACTGGTAAAATACTCCAGGCTAGACTGGAAAAATACTCCCGGCTAGACTGGTAAAATACTCCCGGCCAGACTGGTAAAATACTCCCGGCTAGACTGGTAAAATACTCCCGGATAGACTGGTAAAATACACCCGGCTAGACTGGAAGAATACTCCAGTCTAGGATGGAAAAATGGATAACCAGGAAATACCAGGAATCATCAAACCAGGATTAAATTAGGATCATTTAAGGATAAATATATAATATATAATATCATTATGTAAATTCAGACATGGCGGTAAAACTTTTCACTATGAGTCGAGTAGAGTGCTGCACATTTACAGTTATTCCCTTATTGTGCACAAAAATACATGATGCTGAAACTCATAGTTTGACAGCTGGGGCTCAAATTAACCCCTCCCCACCCCCATCCAACACCAACAACAACCCACCCCATCCTCCTCTCATAGCTGCAGGCCACAGATTACCCCTCTTCCCCTCTCTTACCCCTCTACCCCTCTCTTACCCACCTCCCCCTCTCTTACCCTCACTTACCCACCTCCCCCTCTCTTACCCTTCTCCCTCTCTCTTACCCCTCTCTTACCCTTCTCCCACTTTCTTACCCCTCTCTCCCCTCTCTTACCCCTCTCCCCTCTCTTACCCGTCTCCCCCTCTCTTACCCCTCTCCCTCTCTTACCCCTCTCCCCTCTCTTATCCCTCTACCCTTCTCTTACCCACCTCCCCCTGTCTTACCCTCTCTTACCCACCTCCCCTCTCTTACCCTTCTCCCTCTCTCTTACCCCTCTCTTACCCTTCTCCCCCTTTCTTACCCCTCTCTCCCCTCTCTTACCCGTCTTCCCCTCTCTTACCCCTCTTCCCTCTCTTACCCCTCTCCCCTCTCTTACCCGTCTCCCCCTCTCTTACCCCTCTTCCCTCTCTTACCCCTCTTCCCTCTCTTACCCCTCTCCCCTCTCTTACCCCTCTTCCCTCTCTTACCCCTCTTCCCTCTCTTACCCCTCTTCCCTCTCTTACCCCTCTCCCTCTCTTACCCCTCTTCCCTCTCTTATCCCTCTTCCCTCTCTTACCCCTCTCCCCTCTCTTACCCCTCTTCCCTCTCTTACCCCTCTTCCCTCTCTTACCCCTCTTCCCTCTCTTACCCCTCTCCCTCTCTTACCCCTCTCCCCTCTCTTACCCGTCTCCCCTCTCTTACCCCTCTTCCCTCTCTTACCACTCTTCCCTCTCTTACCCCTCTCCCTCTCTTACCCATCTCCCCCTCTCTTACCCCTCTTCCCTCTCTTACCCCTCTCCCCTCTCTTACCCATCTCCCCCTCTCTTACCCCTCTTCCCTCTCTTATCCCTCTTCCCTCTCTTACCCGTCTCCCCCTCTCTTACCCCTCTTCCCTCTCTTACCCCTCTTCCCTCTCTTACCCCTCTCCCCTCTCTTACCCCTCTCCCCTCTCTTACCCCTCTTCCCTCTCTTATCCCTCTTCCCTCTCTTACCCGTCTCCCCCTCTCTTACCCCTCTTCCCTCTCTTACCCCTCTTCCCTCTCTTACCCCTCTCCCCTCTCTTACCCCTCTCCCCTCTCTTACCCGTCTCCCCCTCTCTTACCCCTCTTCCCTCTCTTACCCCTCTTCCCTCTCTTACCCCTCTCCCCTCTCTTACCCGTCTCCCCCTCTCTTACCCGTCTCCCCCTCTCTTACCCCTCTTCCCCTCTCTTCCCCATCTCCCCATCTCTTTCCCTTCTCCCCCTCTCTTACCCTCTCTTACCCATCTCCCCTCTCTTACCCCTCTCCATTCTGCTCTCTCTTACTCCCCTCTCACATCTCCAGCCATAACAATGAGCATGTCCTCCTTTAGCTCCTCCCACCAGCCTCCTCTGCTCATCTCTATCTCTCAATTACATTTCAATTTAAGAGCTTTATTGGCATGGGCAACATATGTTAACAGTGCCAAAGCATGTGAAATAAATAATAAACCAAGTGAAACGAATAAGATTTTTTTTACAGTAAACATTAAACTCACAAAAGTTCCAAAAGTATAAAGACACTTTAAATGTCATATTATGTGCAAATAATTAAAGTACAAAAGGAAAAATAAATAAACATAAATATGGGTTGTATTTACAATGGTGTTTGTTCTTCACAGGTTGCCCTTTTCTTGTGGCAACAGGTCACAAATCTTGCTGCTGTGATGGAACACTGTGGAATTTCACCCAGTAGATATGGGAGTTTATCAAAATTGGCTTTGTTTTTGAATTCTTTGTGGATCTGTGTGATCTGAGGGAAATATGTGTCTCTAATATGGCCATACATTGGGCAGGAGGTTAGGAAGTGCAGCTCAGTTTCCACCTCATTTTGTGGGCAGTGAGCACATAGCCTGTCTTCTCTTGAGAGCCAGGTCTGTCTACGGCGGCCTTTCTCAATAGCAAAGTCTGTACATAGTCAAAGCTTTCCTTAAGTTTGGGTTAGTCACAGTGGTCAGGTATTTTTGTTTTCTCATGATATGGTTGGGTCTAATTGTGTTGCTTGCTTAGGGGACTCTTCTCCAGGTTAATCTCTCTGTGGATGATGGCTTTGTTGTGGAAGGTTTGGGAATCGCTTCCTTTTAGGGGGTTGTAGAATTGAACCACTATTTTCTGGATTTTGATAATTAGCGGGTATCGGCCTAATTTTGCTCTGCATGCATTATTTGGTGTTTTACACTGTTTTAGCAGAATTCTGCGTGCAGAGTCTCAATTTGGTGTTTGTCCCATTTTGTGAATTCTTAAATGGTGAGCGGACCCCAGACCTCACAACCATAAAGGGCTGCTAATAATTGTTAGATTTGAGGGAAGCTTAGCGGTAATTTAAACTGTTTAGGTTTTCTACTGCCAAGTTTACACCTTCACTGCTACAGTAAAATGTTTTGTCCAGGAAGTTGTCTAAAAGGGATTGAATTTGTTGTTGCCTAATTGTTTTTTGGTAGGTTTCCAAACTACATTCCTTCCACCTACAGCATTTCTTAATGCTGTAGGTGGAATATATAATATCAGTTCCTTTGGCTTTGATGCCTCATGATTGAGTATTGCTCTGTTCAAGTAGACTGTGATTTTTCTGTGATCTGATTGGGATTTTCTGTGGGCTGACTGTGAACGCTCTGAGAGACTCTGGGTTGAGGTCAGTGATAAAGTAGTCTATAGTACTACTGCCAAGAGATGAGCAATAGGTGTACCTACCATAGGAGTCCCCTCGAAGCCTATTGACTATGTACAGTACATACCCAGTGTGTGACAGGAGTTGTGAATATTTTTGTTGGTTGTTGTGCCTAGGGGGGCATATGGGGGAAGGAATGCTGTCACTTCCAGGTAGGCGTTTGTCCCTGTGTGTGGTGAGGGTGTCCGATTCTTGTCGAATTCTGGCATTTAGTTTGCCACAGACTAGTACATGTCCCTGGGCTTGCAATGATTGATTTCCATCTCCAGGCTGGAGAAAAGGTCTTCATTAAAGTATAGGGACTTTAGTAGAGGGATATACAAGGCCTTGCAAAAGAATGCACACCCCTTGTTGGATCATAGTCCTATTCATCCCCCTTATTCATCCCCCTTGGAGGTGTGTTGGGTCATTGTCCTATTCATCCCCCTTGGAGGTGTGTTGGGGCATTGTCCTATTCATCCCCCTTGGAGGTGTTTGGGGCATTGGAGGTGTGTTGGGTCATTGTCCTATTCATCCCCCTTGGAGGTGTGTTGGGGCATTGTCCTATTCATCCCCCTTGGAGGTGTGTTGGGTCATTGTCCTATTCATCCCCCTTGGAGGTGTGTTGGGTCATTGTCCTATTCATCCCCCTCCTCCTTTTTTGTCACATTACAACCTGTAATTTACATGGATTTTTATTTGGATGTAATGTAATGGACAGACAATATAGTCCAAATTGGTGAAGTGAAATGTTTCAAAAAATTCTAAAATAATAAAAAGGGAAACGTGGTGTAGATTTATTCACCCTTTTTGCTATGAAGCCCGTAAATAATATCTGGTGCAACCAATTACCTTCAGAAGCCTCATAATCAGTTAAATAAAGTCCACCTGTGTGCGATCTAAGTGTCACATGATCGGACACATGATCTCAGTATATATACACCTGTTCTTAAAGGCCCCAGAGTCTGCAACACCACTAAGCAAGCGGCACCACTAAGCAAGCGGCACCATGAAGACCAAGGAGCTCTCCAAACAGGTCAGGGACAAAGTTGGGGAGAAGTACAGACCAGGGTTGGGTTATCAAAAAATATCAGAAACATTGAACATCCCCACAGAGCACAATTAAATCCATTATTAAAAAATGGAAAGAATATGGCACAACAACAAACCTGCCAAGAAAGGGCTGCCCATCAAAACTCACCAAAACTCATGGACCAGGCAAGGGGGGCATTAATCAGAGAGGCAACAAAGAGACCAAAGATAACCCTGAAGGAGCAACAAAGCTCCACAGCGGAGATTGGCGTATCTGTCCATAGGACTACTTTAAGCCGTACACTCCACAGAGCTGGGCTTTACGGAAGAGTGACCAGAAAAAGCAATTTCTTAAAGAAATGTCCTTTGGTTTCTTTTGGTTTTCGCCAAAAGGCATGTGGGAGACTCCCAAAACATATGGAAGAAGGTACTCTGTTCAGATGAGACTAAAATTGAGGTTTTTTGGCCATCAAGGAAAAAGTTATGTCTGGCGCAATCTCACTCTCTCATTACCCCGAGACACCATCCTCACAGTTAAAGCATGGTGGAGGCAGCATCATGCTGTGGGTATGTTTTTCAGCAACAGGGAAATTGGTCAGAATTGAAGGAATAATGGATGGCGCTAAACACAGGAAAATTCTTGAGGAACCTGTTTGAGTCTTCCAGAGATTTGAGACTGGGACGGAGGTTCACCGTCCAGCAGGACAATGACCCTAAGCATACTGCTAAAGCAACACTCGAGTGGTTAAAGGGGAAAACATTTAAATGTCTTGGAATGGTCTAGTCAAAGCCCAGACCTCAATCTAATTGAGAATCTGTGGTATGACTTAAAATTTGCTGTACACCAGCGGAACCCATCCAACTTGAAGGAGCTGGAGCAGTTTTGCCTTGAAGAATGGGAAAAAAATCCCCGTGGCGAGATGTGCCAAGCTTAGAGACATACCCCAAGAGACTTGCAGCTAATTTCTGCAAAAGGTGGCTCTACAAAGTATTGATAGTTATGCATACTCAAGTTGATTTATTTATGGTCTTATTTCTTGTTTGTTTCACAATAAAAAAATATTTTCAAAGTGGTAGGCATGTTGTGTAAATCAAATGATATAAGCTCCCCCAAAAATCTATTTTAATTCCAGGTTGTAAGATAGGAAAATAGGGAAAATGCTAAGGGGGGGGGAATACTTTCCCAAACCACTGTAACACCGGAGGACATTTTTCCTCTGATGACATCATTTCCTTTTCAATTTCTAGCCAAATGTAAAATGTTCCTTTTTTGATTAATTTAATAGAGTGAGTGAGGTCTGTTCAAGAACAAATTAGCATACCACCTGAGTCCCTTCCCTGTTTCACACTTGATAGTTTGGTCAATGGGACTACCAGCTCTCTGTAACCTAGAGGGCAACCAGTGGGTCCATCTCCTCTATACCATGTGTCTTGTAGGATGACATTGTCTGTATTTCTGATTTCTTTGGTGAAGTCCAGGTTCCTGCTCTTTAGGCCAAAGGCAGATGACCTATAATAATAATATAATAATATATGCCATTTAGCAGACGCTTTTATCCAAAGCGACTTACAGTCATGTGTGCATACATTCTACGTATGGGTGGTCCCGGGGATCGAACCCACTACCCTGGCGTTACAAGCGCCATGCTCTACCAACTGAGCTACAGAAGGACCTCAGGCCTTGGATATTCCGGGATGAGAAAGTGAAGGCTTTGTGTTCCATGAAGTGTCCAATGTTGTTGGTTGTGTGGTTTGGCCTCAGGCCAGTAAGTGTGAGCAGAGCCTGCTGAGCATCTGGTACATGCCATTGGCTTGGGCTAGTGTAAGAGTGGGGGTTGGGCCTGTTTGCCTGCTCACGGCCTGGGTGTGTGACTTTCATGTTGGACACCAGAGTTCAGACACTGTTTGTTTGGGACATTTTAGTTTTCTTGTATATATTTCCCATTTGAGTCCATATGGAGTACAATCTGTGACTTGTGTTTGTCTTCAGTGGGTGTGGGGGGGTTGTCAGGAGGCCTATCAGGGTGGCTGACAGTGGGGGTGGGATCCCCTGGGCTTGGGGTTATTCATTTGTATAAGGGCACAAGGCGAGACCCAGATGCAGTCACGTGAGGACATACAAGACGAACTGGCACAGACAGACAGAAAACACAGGTTTAAATACACAGGGGATAATGGGGAATATGGGTGACACCTGGAGGGGTGGAGACCAGCACAAGGACAGGTGAAACAGACCAGGGTGTGACAATTTGTCTATTCTGCTGTGATGTTGAGGCTATGGTCAGGGTCGAGGTTGAACTGTTCTGCTGTGGTGTTGAGGCTATGATCATGAAATCACACATGCAAGATACCAAATTAAGGCTACATGTGTTGTGAATCCAGCCAACATGTCAGATTTCCAAAAGGCTTTTCGGTGAAAGCAAACGATGCTATTATCTGAGGATAGCACCTCCGTAAACAAAGAGAGAAAACATATTTCAACCCTGCAGGCGCGACACAAAACTCAGAAATAAAAATATAATTCATGCCTTTGACGAGCTTCTTTCCTTGGCACTCCAATATGTCCCATAAACATCTCAAATGGTCCTTTTGTTCGATTAATTCCGTCCATATATATCCAAAATGTCAATTTAATTGGCGCGTTTGATCCAGAAAAACACAGGTTCCAACTTGCGCAATGTGACTATGAAATATCTCAACAGTTACCTGTAAACTTTCCCAAAACATTTCAATCTACTTTTGTAATACAACTTTAGGTATTTTTTTAAAGTAAATAATCCATGGAATTGAAGACTGGATGATCTGTGTTCAATACAGGAGGAAAACAAACTGTAGCTTTCTGGTCACGCGCCTCTATCTAACAGTACACTTGAAGTGACCATCATTTTGAACAGGGCTACTTCTTCATTACACAAAGGAAAAACCTCAACCATTTTCTAAAGACTGGTGACATCCAGTGGAAGCAAGCAAGCAAGCAAGTCCCTTAGAAATCTGGATTCCCAATGAAAAACATTGAAAAGAGAGTGACCTCAAAAATAAAAACAGAATGGTTTTTCCTCAGGGTTTCGCCTGCTACATAAGTTCTGTGATACTCACAGACATGATTCAAACAGTTTTGGAAACGTCAGAGGGTTTTCTATCCAAATCCACTAATAATATGCATGTCTTATCTTCTGGGGATGAGTAGCAGGCAGTTGAATTTGGGCATGCATTTTATCCAGACGTGAAAATACTGCCCCTGTCACCAAGAAGTTCTCGTTTTTACATCAGTCTGCGAAAAGCGTCTCTTGTTTTTCCATAAGGATCAACTTTTTTGTACTCTTTCTGTGCCTTGTCATTTTTTACATTCAGAGGGAACTGTACTGTAATGACCTCTACACAGCGTGAGGAGGCTTCAAAAGGGTGGAGTCGGCTGTGAAACTCTCCTGCCATTGTTGGGCTCAAGGGCTTTGACACCTCTCACTTCACACCTCAGTGCTAATTGAAGTTGTAGTCAGATCTGTTCTGTCCAAGCAAGCTTCGAAGCCTTTAACTTAGCATTCAGTCCTTAGAAATGAACATTTATTTAAAAAAGTTTTTTTTATTGGCTTTAAAAGTAGCTTCAAACTAAACATTTCTCACTCAGTTCTAGGTTGGATGGTGTTTTCAGGTTTCTGTTATGCTTCTTTTTGTCCTGGTTACATAATGAAGGTTATGTTGTGGAGGGTTGTTTCCTGTATATGTCCT
>NW_025746361.1:67500-72500 GCF_021184085.1 Oncorhynchus gorbuscha
GGTCCGTACCCTACTGATGTTCTGTACCCTACTGTTGTTACGTACCCTACTGTTGGTCCGTACCCTACTGTTGTTACGCACCCTACTGTTTTCTCTCGCACCCTACTGTTGTTACGTACCCTACTGTTGTTACGTACCCTACTGTTGTTACGCACCCTACTGTTGTTATGTACCCTACTGTTGGTCTGTACCCTACTGATGTTCTGTACCCTACTGTTGTTACGTACCTACTGTTGGTCCGTACCCTACTGTTGTTACGTACCCTACTGTTGTTCCGTACCCTACTGTTATTACGTACCCTACTGTTGGTCCGAACCCTACTGTTGTTACGTACCCTACTGTTGTTACGTACCCTACTGTTGTTACGCACCCTACTGTTGCTACGTGCCCTACTGTTGTTACGTACCCTACTGTTGGGCCGTACCCTACTGTTGTAACGTACCCTACTGTTGTTACGTACCCTACTGTTGCTACGTACCCTACTGTTATTACGTACCCTACTGTTGGGCCGTACCCTACTGTTGTAACGTACCCTACTGTTGTTACGTACCCTACTGTTGTTACGTACCCTACTGTTGCTACGTACCCTACTGTTGTTACGTACCCTACTGTTGTTACGTACCCTACTGTTGCTACATACCCTACACAGCACACAACACAACACACACACAGCACACACACAGCACACAACACAAGACACACACAGCACACACACAACACACACACAGCACAGTACACACCCACTATCTGCTGACTGCTACATTCCCCACTGTAGAATGTATGCTAAATATGCATATCTTAATTGCATTATTCAAAATAATTTTTGGCATAATGACAAGGTAAGCAAATAGCTTAGCAAATACAGTAGCATCACTGTGAGTCTCTGGGCCAAATACTCTGTACTACAGTAGCATCACTGTGGGGCCCTGGGCCAAATACTCTGTACTACAGTAGCAGTACTGTGGGGCTCTGGGACAAATACTCTGTACTACAGTAGCATCACTGTGGGGCCCTGGGACAAATACTCTGTACTACAGTAGCAGTACTGTGGGGCCCTGGGCCAAATACTCTGTACTACAGTAGCAGTACTGTGGGGCTCTGGGCCAAATACTCTGTACTACAGTAGCATCACTGTGGGGCTCTGGGCCAAATACTCTGTACTACAGTAGCAGTACTGTGGGGCTCTGGGACAAATACTCTGTACTACAGTAGCATCACTGTGGGGCCCTGGGACAAATACTCTGTACTACAGTAGCAGTACTGTGGGGCTCTGGGCCAAATACTCTGTACTACAGTAGCAGTACTGTGCCCCCCCCCCCCCCCCCCCTGGGTGCTGTACATTTTAAACACTTTTCGGGAGACTGTTGTGGGATGAAGGGATAGAGAGATTAAGGGATAGAATGATGGAAGGAGGAATAGATGGACAGAGGGATGGAGAGATGGAGGAATAGATGGATAGAGGGATGGAGAGATGGAGGAATAGATGGATAGAGGGATGGAGAGATGGAGGAATAGATGGATAGAGGGATGGAGAGATGGAGGAATAGATGGATAGAGGGATAGAGGGATGGAGGAATAGATGGATAGAGGGATGGAGAGATGGAGAGATGGAGGAATATATGGATGGAGGGAAGGAGGGATAGAATGATGGAAGGATGGAGGAATAGATGGATAGAGGGATGGAGGTAAGGAGCGATAGAGGGATAGAATGATGGAAGGATGGAGAGATGGAGGAATAGATGGATAGAGGGATAGAGGGATGGAGGAATAGATGGATAGAGGGATGGAGAGATGGAGAGATGGAGGAATATATGGATGGAGGGATGGAGGGAAGGAGGGATAGAATGATGGAAGGATGGAGAGATGTAGGAATAGATGAATAGAGGGATGGAGAGATGGAGGAATAGATGGATAGAAAGGTAAGAGGGATAGAGGGATAGAAAGATGGAAGGATGGAGAGATGGAGGAATAGATGGATAGAGGGATGGAGGGAAGGAGGGATAGAGGGACAGCAAGGTAAGAGGGATGGATGGAATATAGAGACTCCACATTAAAATCAAACTGCTGGGTATTTGTGATGCCAGAGGTTTGACCTTGTTCTGTTTTCTTACTTGTACTTACCATATGTTGAGGCATTTTATAAATAGAAGGAGTTAATTGGCTCTTCCACTAAACATAACCATCCATCCATTCCTTCTGAAAACTGTTTTACTATGGTTTCCTGAAAGTTTTTCTCGGTAGGTTTTAAATAATGTTCTGGGAACATAACAATGAGGAAACCTGTAGAAAACGTTATGCTGAACTACTGAAAATCCCATCTAAAAAACATACTGTATGGTTCTCAGAACGTTTTTTGCTGGCTTGGTATCCTAGCTTGGTATCCTGCACCATTCCCAGAACGTTCTATTTTATTACATTTTTTTAATGAGTCTATATTTAAATAAAAATGGCCTTTATTTAAATATGCAAGTCAGTTATTAAGAACAAATTCTTATTTGCAACGGAGGCCATTTTTATGGGAAGTTTGTATGCAAAATAATCTAGTTAAATAAAAATGTTTAATATACATATTTTTTTAAACCATAGGACAACCACACTCTCACCAAGCTCTAATTATGATTTTTTATTAATTTTTTATTTCACCTTTATTTAACCAGGTAAACTAGTTGAGAACAAGTTCTCATTTACAACTGCGACCCTGACCAAGATAAATCAAAGCATGTGTGACACAGACAACAACACAAAGAATAATAAATATGGTTCTCAGAACATTATGTGCTTGCTGGGAAGAGTAAACAGAACACTACTAAAAAACATACTGTATGGTTCTCAGAACATTATGTGCTAGCTGGGAAGAGTAAACAGAACACTAAAAAACATACTGTATGGTTCTCAGAACATTATGTGCTAGCTGGGAAGAGTAAACAGAACACTAAAAAACATACTGTATGGTTCTCAGAACATTATGTGCTAGCTGGGAAGAGTAAACAGAACACTAAAAAACATGAATATCACCTCATAATTGTCCTGTTGCATTGTCCTGCTCTGACTGGCTGATGTTAGAATGCGGAACTACAGCCGATGAATGTGTAAAGTGAGTTGATACTCCAGAGTGTTGAGTACCACATTTACAGTCCAACTTTAACACAGCCATAATGACATTAGAAAGGTTATAAATGTTAACCAGCCAGCAGGAAACACTCTTTCTATCTAACTACAGAGCGAATAACTCCCCTGTTAAGTGTTCATTAGTGCCGTCATGATAAATGACCAGAACCTGATGTAGGGAGGCAGAACGGCCACTCCATTAATTACACCGGGGGATCGTGTCCCAAATGGTAGCCTAGCTCCTATTTAGTGCTCTACTTTAGGACCAGAGTACGATGGGATTCTCCTATGGGACCTGGTTAAAAGTAGAGCACTAGCTAGGTGATAGGGTGTCGTTTAAGATGCTTGTCGGAGCTAAAGTGAGGTTCCTGGTAAATGTAAAACAGTAAAGGGTTTAATAATGCATTATATTAGAAGGGTCGTTTCATCTTAAGGAGGAAGATAAGTGTTTGGTACTTTCAGCACACAAAAAAAGAAGAAAGTACACGTGTAAGATTAATTGGTGTAATTGAGGACAATATACACTGGGTATACCGTACCAAACATTAGGAACACCTTCCCAATATTGGGAAGGTGTCCCCCCCCCCAGAACAGGCTCAATTCCTCAGGGCATGGACTCTACAAACCCTTCTTTAACCTGTCTCCTCCCCTTCGTCTACACTGATTGAAGTGGATTTTACAACTGACACCAGTAACCCCACTGTGGACCATAATGACACCCCACTGTGGACCATAATGACACCCCACTGTGGACCATAATGACACCCCACTGTAGACCATAATGACACCCCACTGTGGACCATAATGACACCCCACTGTGGACCATAATGACACCCCACTGTGGACCATAATGACACCCCACTGTGGACAGTAATGAAACCCCACTGTGGATGGTAATGAAACCCCACTGTGGACGGTAATGACACCCCACTGTGGACAGTAATGAAAACCCACTGTGGACGGTAATGAAACCCCACTGTAGATGGTAATGAAACCCCACTGTGGACGGTAATGAAACCCCACTGTGGACAGTAATGAAACCCCACTGTGGACGGTAATGAAACCCCACTGTGGACAGTAATGAAACCCCACTGTGGACAGTAATGAAACCCCACTGTGGACAGTAATGAAACCCCACTGTGGACAGTAATGACATTGACTGACCAGGTGAATCCAGGTGAAAGGCTATGATCATTACCCTCCACAGTGAATGAGTTAATTGGTCATACCGTTGGGGATTCATTACCCTCCACAGTGAATGAGTTAATTGGTCATACTGTTGGGGATTCATTACCCTCCACAGTGAATGAGTTAATTGGTCATACCGTTGGGGATTCATTACCCTCCACAGTGAATGAGTTAATTGGTCATACTGTTGGGGATTCATTACCCTCCACAGTGAATGAGTTAATTTGATCAATTCAAACTAGGTGTTTTCTAACCCTGACATCATCCAATATCCAAACCCAAAACCATGCTAATTGGTGTGTTTGGTTGGCATTGGGGACGTGTGGCTGCCATGGCTACCCAGGGTCTTTATATAAGAGGCCAGGCAACAATGCAGAGGGTTAGGATGCAGACCAACAGAATGTACGTCCCAAATAACACCCTATTCCCTGTATAGTGCACTACTTTTGACCAGAGCCCTATGGGTAGTGCACTACTTTTGACCACAGGCCTATAGGCAGTGCACTACTTTTGACCAGAGCCCTATAGGTAGTACACTACTTTTGACCACAGGTCTATGGGTAGTGCACTACTTTTGACCAGAGCCCTATGGGTAGTGCACTATATAGGGAATAGGGTGTCATTTTAGACTCAACAGACTTACTGGATCACAAGTTAATGAATATTTGATATGGTCAGAGCCACTTGGTTTAAGGTGGACTGCT
>NW_025746361.1:77500-87500 GCF_021184085.1 Oncorhynchus gorbuscha
CCCACAGGGGATGCAGCCAGAGCATGGGTCGCAGGGTGGGAGACAGAATCTCTCTCTCTCTCTCTCTCTCTCTCTCTCTCTCTCTCTCTCTCTCTCTCTCTCTCTCTCTCTCTCTCTCTCTCTCTCTCTCTCTCTCTCTCTCTCTCTCTCTCTCTCTCTCTCTCTCTCTCTCAGAGCTTTCCTTCCTTATAGCAAGTGGAACAGCTGGACCAGAGAGTTGAGGCGTCCTCTCTCTCTCCGTACTGCGCTGGGGCCAGACGGGGGCCGGGGCAGAGAGTGGCAGGTGCGTTGGCAGGGGCGAGGCCCGAGCCTGACCGCAGGGCTGACCATGGAGACCCAGATTAATCATTCAGTTCAAATGTTTTTGACATGTGAAAGAGGAAAGCTACGCATTATTGTACTCTCTGTCGCACCGCTAATTTCTGCCTTTGGAAAACTTAGCACTGTCTCAAGAGAGAGAGAGAGAGTGTGTGTGTGTGTGTGTGTGTGTGTGTGTGTGTGTGTGTGTGTGTGTGTGTGTGTGTGTGTGTGTGTGTGTGTGTGTGTGTGTGTGTGTGTGTGTGTGTGTGTGTGTGTGTGTGTGTGTGTGTGTGTGTGTGTGTGTGTGTGTGTGGACGTGTGTGTGTGTGTGGACGTTTGTGTGTGTTTCAGGGCATTTTACTTAGTTTATCATTACTTAAATAGATTATATCTTTTATTATGTAATTATTTCTTAAATTAGGGAAATATTTTGATTGTGATATCTTCTTTACTTTTACACATTTTAATTGAATGTTGTGTTTAAAATGTTGTTTAAATTATTATAAATAATAAATAACTAAATAATTAGTTGTGTGTCTCATTAATATTCTACATAGCTGTGTGTGTAGGTTCTCTTTCATTCCATCTGTCCCTCTACCTGTGGTGCTTGTCACCCAGGCCATGAGTTGCTTAGCCTGGTGGCCCCGGCCTGGTGACAGATGTACGGGATTCCCAGCTGCTGTCAGCCTTGTCTGGCACAGACACAATCTAGCCCAATCAGGGTGACACAGACACAGGCTAGCCCAATCAGGGTGGAACAGACACAGGCTAGCCCAATCAGGGTGGAACAGACACAGGCTAGTCCAACCAGGGTGGAACAGACACAGGCTAGCCCAACCAGGGTGGAACAGACACAGGCTAGCCCAATCAGGGTGACACAGACACAGGCTAGCCCAATCAGGGTGGAACAGACACAGACTAGCCCAACCAGGGTGGAACAGACACAGGCTAGCCCAATCAGGGTTGAACAGACACAGGCTAGCCCAATCAGGGTGGAACAGACACAGGCTAGCCCAACCAGGGTGGAACAGACACAGGCTAGCCCAATCATGGTTGAACAGACACAGGCTAGTCCAACCAAAATATTGACCAAAATAGATTTGGTATTTAAATCATGTCCATTTCAGAAGGACTGTTTAGTAAATGACTACCAGTAAGCAGAAGTGAGATGAGATGAGAAAGATCTGGTCCGACGCCAACATACGGCGATTTAAATAAAAATGAGATTTGATAAAAGAATCCATTATACACCTGGATATATTCCGTCCAGAATGGTTTCAGGTGGAGCTGCTGTGTTCAAATGAGAGCTGACTATACCACCGCCATGAAAAACATTACGAAGGCCGATACTCACAAGCACGTACACGACTCATCTCTTCAGTGGGTCATATGATTGAGTGTAGTCTGGCCCAGGAGTGTGAAGGTGAACGGAAAGGCTCTGGAGCAACGAACTGCCCTTGCTGTCTCTGCCTGGCCGGTTCCCCTCTTTCCACTGGGATTCTCTGCCTCTAACCCTATTATAGGGGCTAAGTCACTGGCTTACTGTGGCTCTCTTATACCGTCCCTGAGAGGGGTGCGTCACCTGAGTGGGTTGATTCACTGATGTGGTCATCCTGTCTGGGTTGGCGCCCCCCCCTTGGGTTGTGCCATGGCGGAGATCTTTGTGGGCTATACTCAGCCTTGTCTCAGGATGGTAAGTTGGTGGTTGAAGATATCCCTCTAGTGGTGTGGGGGCTGTGCTTTGGCAAAGTGGGTGGGGTTATATCCTTCCTGCTTGGCCCTGTCCGGGGGTGTCCTCGGATGGGGCCACAGTGTCTCCTGACCCCTCCTGTCTCAGCCTCCAGTATTTATGCTGCAGTAGTTTATGTGTCGGGGCTAGGGTCAGTTTGTTATATCTGGAGTACTTCTCCTGTCCTATTCGGTGTCCTGTGTGAGATATCAGCTGATGTACGAAGGGCTATATAAATACATTTGATTTGATTTGATTTGGCTCCACCCAATGGGGGTTTGTTGCCCCTAACAACTGACCTCTGTAGATTGGGATTTGTTCAGGTGAATTACTATACAGGTATACAGCCTGGGGGAGATCCCTGAATGGACATGATCTATCAAGCCAGATAAACAATATGAAGAAGCCAGATCTGTTGTATGAAGAAGAAAGAGCTCCATTTTTTTATTTTACCTTTATTTAATTAGGCAAGTCAGTTAATTAAGAACAAATTCTTATTTTCAATGACAGCCTAGGAACAGTGGGTTAACTGCCTGTTCAGGGGCAGAACGACAGATTTGTACCTTGTCAGCTCGGGGGTTTGAACTTGCAACCTTCATTTTTAAAGTAAAGTTGGCCTGAAGTGGATTTGTCCTCACTGATTAAGGATCTTACACTGTGGACGAAATCAGAGATTTAATGTCTGTATTGAAAACTGCGCTAAAAACAATACAACTTTATTTGTTACGGGGAACATTACTTTTGTCCATAAAGCTCACTTTCTAACAGTGGTGTAAAGTGGGCTGTCATTGAAATAAGAATTTGTTCTTAACTGACTTGCCTAGTTAAATAAAGGTTAAATAAAATAAATATAAATATATATAAAAGTCTCCGCCCACCAGAAAGGGTAAAGGTTAGGTACCGCACCAGTGTTTCCCAACACCAGTGCTCCAGTCCCTCCAACTGCCCACATTTTTGTTGTGCACCCAGACAAAACTCACCTGATTCAATTCATTGTGTGCTTGATGATTAGTTGACAAGTTGAATCAGGTAAATCAAAAGGTGTATTGTCAGGGGTGCTGGAGGACTGGAGTTGGGAAACACTGTAGAAGACGAGTGGGGGCAGCAGGGTAGCCTAGTGGTTAGAGTGTAGAGGCGGCAGGTAGCCTAGTGGTTAGAGTGTAGAGGTGGCAGGTAGCCTAGTGGTTAGAGTGTAGAGGCGGCAGGTAGCCTAGTGGTTAGAGTGTAGAGGCGGCAGGTAGCCTAGTGGTTAGAGTGTAGAGGCGGCAGGTAGCCTAGTGGTTAGAGTGGTAGCCTAGTGGTTAGAGTGGCAGGTAGCCTAGTGGTTAGAGTGTAGAGGCGGCAGGTAGCCTAGTGGTTAGAGTGTAGGGGCGGCAGGTAGTCTAGTGGTTAGAGTGTAGGGGCTGCAGGGTAGTCTAGTGGTTAGAGTGTAGGGGCGGCAGGTAGCCTAGTGGTTAGAGTGTAGGGGCAGCAGGGTAGCCTAGTGGTTAGAGTGGTGGACTAGTAACCGGAAGGTTGCAAGTTCGAACCCCCGAGCTGACAAGGTACAGATCTGTCGTTCTACCCCTGAACAGGCAGTTAACCCACTGTTCTAGGCCCCACTGTCGTTAGAGTGTAGGGGCAGCTGGGTAGCCTAGTGGTTATTGAAAATAAGAATTTGTTCTTAAAACTGACTTGCCTAGTTAAATAAAGGTAAAATTAAAAAAAACTATGGAACCACCAACCACC
Source organism: Oncorhynchus gorbuscha (assembly GCF_021184085.1). Lineage (NCBI taxonomy): Eukaryota > Metazoa > Chordata > Actinopteri > Salmoniformes > Salmonidae > Oncorhynchus > Oncorhynchus gorbuscha. The sequence continues at coordinate 81,258 of NW_025746361.1, forward strand.
CTCAGTAAATCCCTGTGAATTTAATAGCATTAGCCACATTAAGGGATTAGCCACATTAATGCATTAGTCACATTAGTCACATCTCCCTCTCTCTGTCTCCCTCTCTCTGTCTGTCTGTCTGTCTGTCTGTCTGTCTGTCTGTCTGTCTGTCTGTCTGTCTGTCTGTCTGTCTGTCTGTCTGTCTGTCTGTCTGTCTGTCTGTCTGTCTGTCTGTCTGTCTGTCTGTCTGTCTGTCTGTCTGTCTGTCTCTGTTCCAATAATGAAGTGTACCAGTTATGTCATTACTCAGACAAATCAGTAAGATTATTGAGTCATTTGTCTAATGTTCAAGTCCCTCTTAGTCCACAAAGCCCTCATTACTGTCGTCTGTGTGTATGATGATATCAGGGACCGGTGATTCCAGGGACAGCGCTGCTGTCCGACTTGACTGGAGTAGTGTGGCTACCGCAGATGTTTGTATTATGAACCATTATAAATGGAATGTATAAATCCCTGTGAAATGCAGAAGAACACAGGTGAGATTGGGAGCGACACAGTAAAGCTCTTATCATCCTGGAATACGGGACTTTCAAAAACCTGTGGTAAAATCACCATCAAACCCTCGCAGAAAACTGACTGAATGACTTGACCCGTTGATAACTGTTGACACGTCCAATAATGTCCATTTTAAGAATTTGAGTATCGACGCCACTACAGATTACAATTGAGGTCTGTGTGGCACCCATCTGTTCGCTAGTTCTTTTAACCAACCAACCATCACCATCCTGCCTTCATTACTCTAGAGCTGGTTGCACTATTTAAAAAAAAGCTGACAACATCTTTAACAGCTCTAACAGCTAACAACATCTCTAACTGCTAACAACATCTCTAACAGCTAACAACAGCTACCAACACCTCTAACAGCTAACAACAGCTACCAACACCTCTAACAGCTAACAACATCTCTAACAGCTAACAACAGCTACCAACACCTCTAACAGCTAACAACAGCTACCAACACCTCTAACAGCTAACAACATCTCTAACAGCTAACAACAGCTACCAACATCTCTAACAGCTAACAACAGCTAACAACATCTCTAACAGCTAACAACATCTCTGACAGCTCTGACAGCTAACAACATCTCTAACAGTTAACAACATCTCTAACAGCTAACAACATCTCTAACAGCTAACAACATCTCTGACAGCTCTGACAGCTAACAACATCTCTAACAGCTAACAACAGCTAACAACATCTCTAACAGCTAACAACATCTCTGACAGCTAACAACATCTCTAACAGCTAACAACATCTCTAACAGTTAACAACATCTCTGACAGCTAACAACATCTCTAACAGCTAACAACATCTCTAACAGCTAACAACAGCTACCAACACCATTACAAAAAGAAAATAGCAGTTTTGGAACTGCAGTAAAAGTGTACACCTGTATAAAAGTGAATAACTGCAAACTTACTGCAGTAAAAAAAGCAGTGCTATGTTGGACACAGTATTTGCAGCATACTGCAGCTTGACTGCACTTATACTACAATCTGACTGCAATCTTTTTGTGTAAGGGCATCTCTAACAGCTAACAACATCTCTAACAGCTAACAACATCTCTGACAGCTAACAACATCTCTGACAGTTAACAACATCTCTGACAGTTAACAACAGCTAACAACATCTCTGACAGTTAACAACAGTTAACAACATCTCTGACAGTTAACAACAGTTAACAACATCTCTGACAGTTAACAACAGTTAACAACATCTCTGACAGTTAACAACATCTCTGACAGTTAACAACAGCTAACAACAGCTAACAACAGTTAACAACATCTCTGACAGTTAACAACATCTCTGACAGTTAACAACATCTCTGACAGTTAACATAATCTCTGACAGTTAACAACATCTCTGACAGTTAACAACATCTCTGACAGTTAACATCATCTCTGACAGCTAACAACATCTCTAACAGCTAACAACATCTCTAACAGCTAACAACAGCTACCAACATCTCTAACAGCTAACAACATCTCTAACAGCTAACAACATCTCTAACAGCTATCAACATCTCTAACAGCTAACAACAGCTACCAACATCTCTAACAGCTAACAACAGCTAACAACATCTCTGACAGCTCTGACAGCTAACAACATCTCTAACAGCTAACAACAGCTAACAACACCTCTGACAGCTAACAACAGCTACCAACACCTCTGACAGCTAACAACATCTCTAACAGCTAACAACAGCTACCAACACCTCTGACAGCTAACAACATCTCTAACAGCTAACAACAGCTACCAACATCTCTAACAGCTAACAACATCTCTAACAGCTAACAACAGCTACCAACACCATTACAAAAAGAAAATAGCAGTTTTGGAACTGCAGTAAAAGTGTACACCTGTATAAAAGTGAATAACTGCAGTGCAGTTGAACTGCAAACTTACTGCAGTAAAAAAAGCAGTGCTATGTTGGACACAGTATTTGCAGCATACTGCAGCTAGACTGCACTTATACTACAATCTGACTGCAATCTTTTTGTGTAAGGGCATCTCTAACAGCTAACAACATCTCTAACAGCTAACAACATCTCTGACAGTTAACAACATCTCTGACAGCTAACAACAGTTAACAACATCTCTGACAGTTAACAACATCTCTGACAGCTAACAACATCTCTGACAGTTAACAACATCTCTGACAGCTAACAACATCTCTGACAGTTAACAACATCTCTGACAGCTAACAACATCTCTGACAGTTAACAACATCTCTGACAGCTAACAACATCTCTGACAGTTAACAACAGTTAACAACATCTCTGACAGTTAACAACATCTCTAACAGCTAACAACATCTCTGACAGTTAACAACAGCTAACAACATCTCTGACAGTTAACAACAGTTAACAACATCTCTGACAGTTAACAACATCTCTGACAGCTAAAAACAGTTAACAACAGCTAACAACAGCTAACAGCTAACAACAGCTCTAACAGCTCTAACAGCTAACAACAGCTCTAACAGCTAACAACAGCTAACAACAGCTCTAACAGCTAACAACAGCTAACAACAGCTCTAACAGCTGCAAATGGAACAGGTAATTAATTCCTTATTTACTGACCTGTGTTTTGTTTAGCTGGTCATACATATTGTTTCTTTGAATGCAATTATTGTAGACTAATACATGTGATTAAAGTGTAATTGTATAATACAGGAATAGAGTTCATATCTGATGCAATTAAAGGGACAACTCTTGCAGCTGTGTGTGTACACACACACACACACACACACACACACACACACACACACACACACACACACACACACACACACACACACACACACACACACACACACACACACACACACACACACACTTCCACAGGATCAGAATGAAAGGCAATAGTGAGGAAATGAGAGCACACAATATTTTCTCAATTGTGTTATTTATTTATTTATTTTATCTTTACTGACTAGGCAAGTCAGTTAAGAACAAACTTTTATTTTCAATGACGGCCTAGGAACAGTGGGTTAACTGCCTGTTCAGGGGCAGAACGACAGATTTTGTACCTTGGCAGCTCGGGGATTTGAACTTGCAACCTTACTAGTCCAATGCTCTAACCACTAGGCCGTCCCTATCCTGGTGAGACACAGTAAAGTTGTAGACAGATCAGTATATTACTGTCCAATCCTGAGGTGTGTCCTGTCTTCTACTGAGTGCTACCAGATTGGCGGGGAGTTGTTAGGAGTTATCATTAATGATCTCTTCTCTCTACACAACAATTCGTGGTGACCCCGAGGAACCCTTGGAGATACTTAATGGTTTCCAATGGGCACCTTTGGGTGTATTTAGTTCAGGGATTCTTAGAATCATCTTTCATTGTTCAAACCTGAAGTGGAGGCGTGGCTTAGTATGGGGCGTGGCTTTAAGCTAGATATTATTTGTAATTTTTGGGGGTTACAGTAAATGTCGTTCCTGTTTGTCTGTTCCGTGGTATCGTCGTCATCACGTTATTAAGTTGAACACGGACAACTTCACAGCTAGTATGATTTCCTCAAGATGCAAATCCTAAAAGTTTAAATAGTTAACACTTTATACTACAAGTAATCAGGAATGTTAATATTATATTAGAAGGTGTAATATACGTGTCCACTCACTGGTGTGTGTGTGTGTCCATTCACTGGTGTGTGTGTGTGTGTGTGTGTGTGTGTGTGTGTGTGTGTGTGTGTGTGTGTGTGTGTGTGTGTGTGTGTGTGTGTGTGTGTGTGTGTGTGTGTGTGTGTGTGTGTGTGTGTGTGTGTCCACTCGCTGGTGTGTGTGTGTGTGTGTGTGTGTGTGTGTGTGTGTGTGTGTGTGTGTGTGTGTGTGTGTGTGTGTGTGTGTGTGTGTGTGTGTGTGTGTGTGTGTGTGTGTGTGTGTGTGTGTGTGTGTGTGTGTGTGTGTGTGTGTGTGTGTGTGTGTGTGATCTAATACCTCTCTGAGCGCCAGTTAAAAAGCCCCTTAACAAGATGACAGGATCAATAAAACCAGCTCCAGATATATCAATCATGTTCCACTAATTAGCATCTGCATTTTGTACCTTACAAATGCAATCAGTCCGTTATATTTCCTCTGATTAAACCAATTTAACTGCTTCCTGTCTTCAGAGGCCGCTCAGTGTCTTCAGGCAACACTAACCAGCTTGCTAAGATCTGATGCCTCCTAATTCTAAAGACTCAGAGTGAGATAGGGTCTGTCCCAAATGGTGATGGACTACTTCTGACCAGGGACTAGAGAGCCATTTGGGAAGCAGAGGGGGAAGCAGAGGGGGAAGCAGAGGGGGAGGCAGAGGGGGAGGCAGAGGGGGAAGCAGAGGGGGAAGCAGAGGGGGAAGCAGAGGGGGAATGCAGAGGGGGAAGGCAGAGGGGGAGGCAGAGGGGGAAGCAGATGGGAATGCAGAGGGGGAAGGCAGAGGGGGAAGCAGAGGGGGAAGCAGAGGGGGAGGCAGAGGGGGAAGCAGAGGGGGAAGCAGAGGGGGAGGCAGAGGGGGAGCCAGAGGGGGAAGGCAGAGGGGGAAGCAGAGGGGGAAGCAGAGGGGGAGGCAGAGGGGGAGGCAGAGGGGGAGGCAGAGGGGGGAGGCAGAGGGGGAAGCAGAGGGGGAAGGCAGAGGGGGAAGCAGAGGGGGAAGCAGAGGGGGAGGCAGAGGGGGAAGCAGAGGGGAAGCAGAGGGGGAGGCAGAGGGGGAAGCAGAGGGGGAAGCAGAGAGGGAGGCAATGGGGGAAGCAGAGGGGGAAGCAGAGGGGGAAGCAGAGAGGGAAGCAGAGGGGGAAGCAGAGGGGGAGGCAGAGGGGGAGGCAGAGGGGGAGGCAGAGGGGGAAGCAGAGGGGGAAGCAGAGGGGGAGGCAGAGGGGGAAGCAGAGGGGGAAGCAGAGGGGGAAGCAGAGAGGGAGGCAATGGGGGAAGCAGAGGGGGAAGCAGAGGGGGAAGCAGAGAGGGAAGCAGAGGGGGAAGCAGAGGGGGAGGCAGAGGGGGAAGCAGAGGGGGAAGCAGAGAGGGAAGCAGAGGGGGAAGCAGAGGGGGAGGCAGAGGGGGAAGCAGAGGGGAAGCAGACACTCAAAGACTCAACATTTCCTCCATCCTCGTCACATCTTTTCTTCACAGACATTTTCTAATTGACTGTCCCCCCCCCCCCCCCCGTTCAGTTGCAGAAAGGCCTGGCAGTTACTCACTGCATCATCGTGAATTAGAAAGCTGTCTGCCCTGGATTTGTGACAGGTGTTGTTGTCATGATTTAACAAACAGGCGACTCTAGCCTAAAGAAACCTGAAATGATTTATGTTTGGACCAACGCAGCAGGTTAGGGTCGTACTGCGCTGGCTATGGAACCTGAGAGGACATCTCAAGGGGGACTGAAGTTACGCTTTACGTCTCTTTTCCTCTAAACTAGATTCCAGAATCAGGACGTCTGAGAATATTTCCTGATCCTGACAGACCTAGCAGCAGCTACCTTGGCTCAAACACACGCACACACACACACGCACACGCACACGCACGCGCACACGCACACACACACACACACACACACACACACACACACACACACACACACACACACACACACACACACACACACACACACACACACACACACACACACACACACACACACACACACACACACACACACACTGTCCCACGTCTCACTCTTTTACATAGATAGTATTGTATTTGGAAAAGGAAATCACTAAGTAGGCCTGATTC